>NW_025110206.1:181974-205780 GCF_011392965.1 Frieseomelitta varia | reverse complement strand
GTGGAAAAAATTGTCTTTCAAATATATTAAACAAAAGACTCTAATTCGTTGTTAAAGAAAAAACAACAGTAATTTCAGTAGCTGGCTAATAACTATAGCTACTGTCTATCAGTAGGGTTGGGCGTTTCCGGTTGCATTATGAAAAAAAGATGCAACATTTCCTAACAGATTAGTTTGATAGGACAGACTACCAGTCTATCTAGCAATAAGTTACAAAGTAACTAAATTTGAAAATAATAAATTTCCTTATTAAGATTCCAATTTGTCATTTATGTTTGAATATATAGTTTTCACAAACAAACATTCGAAAGAATTTGTTGACATTTACTTGGAAAAACTTGTGGAAAAAAATTGTCTTTCAAATATATTGCTTAAAGACTGTAATTCGTCGTTAAAAAAAAAAAAACAGTAATTTCAGTGGCTAACCACTATAGCTACTGTCACCAGTTGAGGTAGATTCTATTGACAGATTAGTTTGATAGCAAATGTTAATTGCAAAGGGAGTAATTTAGAGTGCAAAGCCTTATTGTCACTACTGACAATGAGAGGCAGCAATGACACTACTGCCAGATATCTCATCAATGCAAGAACCTTGTGTTATAATAGCTGTGTTATAAATCAACCACGATTCGATTAATCTTTTCTAATTTCTTTTTTTTTTTTTTTCTTTTAAACAGGTTTTAATTCCTGGGAGTAGAAAAGAATTCTTTGCTTACTGTTCGAAAGATAAAATATTAACGTAAAGGCACGACCAATATATACAAGTGCAACATAATAAATCATATACCATGTGTTCTATCTAAGCTTCATAAGAGCATGAAGGAACTGAAAAGTTCTAGAGTTCTTCTAACTGAAGATACTAATTCGCGCTATCTTATGAATAAACGAAATTGAAGAAGAAGGAAGATATTCGTATTACTGATACGATTCACAGGGAATAAAAATTCCTATTCAAAATTTGAAGTAAATGATTAAAAACTAAAGAAAGAAGAAACGAATATAAAAGGTTCCAATTCTTGACTCGTACAGCTGTTGACAAAGGCCGAGCAAAAGAAGAGGAAAACAGCTGGGTAGACAAAAATGATTATGACTGGCGAGGAGGAGCAAATGAAAGCAAAGGAAGCAACTAAAAGGGAGAAGACGAATCTGATTGATCATTGACCAAGCAGAGTGGCCATCTAAAAAAAAAAAAAAAAACAGACGCCGACGAAGAAAAGTGTCAATAATAAAGAAACCAAAGAGGAAGAAAGAAGTTGCAACAAATCTAATTGTTCGTATGATTGTTGGTGAAGCAAAGGTAATTAAACAAGATTCGCAGAGGACAAAAATATATGTTCAAAATTTGTACATTCAGCTGTTGCTGAAGAGGAAGGAGAAAGAATGATTATTAAATTCCAAGTTCATCGAGAAAAACAGAGAAGAAGAAAGAAGAAAAAATTAACTAATTGTTGACGTAGAGTAGAGTGACTAAAAGAAGAAGGGAGAGGCTGACAAGCTCTCGATTGTCAGTAACAATCTTAAGGATAAAATTCTGGAAATAAATATTTCTTTTCCTTATAAAGCACACAGAAAAACAAATTTAGAGATAGGCACAGTTTTCAGGAAAAATAGAGCAACAAAAAAAAGAAAAGAATTTCACAGAGAGAATTTCAGAGAGAATTTACAGGAACTTTTACAAAAAGAAAAAGATAAAAAGTTGAAACTTTGCTAAAGTTCCGTGAAAACAGCGGTTTCTATTTCGAGTTTATAAAAATTATTCTAACGCAAAAAAAAAAAAATTGAAAGTCGAAACGTTCCTCAAAATTTCGAGGAACTGATCTGTAATGTCTGTAAAATATTCATTGAAAAGGAATTACGAGGAAAGAAAGGAAAATTCTAATTGTTATAGAAATTAAAATTCCAATTCAAGATATTTGCTAAATATTTTCAAAAGATTGAAGAATTTGGTTTGAGAAAACCAAATTTCGTATGTAAATACTACTCGCCGCGTAGAATGGCAAGAACGTGAAAAAAGAAATTTACTGAAACGGGTGGGAAGAAGTATCTGGAAGTTTGCTTCGAGGTTCAAGCAATTTTCGCTTCGAAAGTTTCAAGATGAATTCTTGAAAACTCCCCTAAAGGGTAGAAGGAAAATCCGGTAGCCCCAAAAAAAAAAAAAAATTACCAAAAATTTTCGTAACTGGGGTGAAACGACAATAAAAATATCGTTCGCCAAAATTCAAGAAATTTCAAGAAATGATGAAAATCAATTACTGATAAAATATCAAAAAAAAAAAAAAAAGAAGAAGAACATACGTCACAGACGAAATCCGTATCAGTTGCTGATAAAGTACAAAAAAAAAAAAAGAAGAAATAATTAGAAGATAAATTTCACACGTCACGGGTGAAACTTAATTACAGATAAAATACCAAAAAAAAAAAAAGATGAACACACGTCACAGACGAAATCCGTATCAGTTGCTGATAAAGTACAAAAAAAAAAAAGAAGAAATAATTACAAGATAAATTTCACACGTCACGGGTGAAACTTAATTACAGATAAAGTACCAAAAAAAAAAAGATGAACACACGTCACAGACGATGTCCAATACAAGTACTGATAAAGTGCAAAAAAAAAAAAAAGAAAGAAGAAAAAAATTGCAAGATAAATTTCGCAGATCGACGAAATCCACGAAATCCACGAAATCCAGCCGCTGATGCTGCGTTATCCTCGTGAAGGACGTTGAAGAAAATCGGCAGTATGATTCGTGACGACGATGCACGGCAATTTGCATGGGAACAACAAGGCGTGACGCGGTGTGACGGATCGATACGACGCAAGGGAAAAACGTGGTCTCGCAGGGCCGGGCGTGGTAAACACCGGCCGCCTATTAACCACCTGTTCGTGCAATCGATGGCTCGTGACACAAAAGTTTCATTAGCGGAACGCAACAAGTGCTCCGGCCAGGTTTCGCCGGTTAAGAACGCGCGCGAAACCTTGGACCGGCTCCAGAAACTCGAATTCGAGGGCACGTCACGGCTGATTTGCCGATTTCCTGAGAACAGAGGCTTCGCAACGTGGAATGATCGCGGTGATTCAGAGATATTTAGTCTCTTAGTTTTTTTTTTTTTTTTTAGGTATGAGACATAGTTTTGCAGATAATTCACTTCTAATAATCAGATCAGTCTCGGTTTTTTTTTTTTTTGGGGGGGGAGTTCAGAACTCGCAGTTGTCGATAATTGACTTCTAATGTGATAATCTATTGTTATAAATTCAGATTTTAATCTTTATTGCAATAATAATCTTTATTGTTATAATGTAATAACCTATTGTTATAAATTCAGATTTTAATGATCTTTATTGTAATAATCTAGTTCATTGTGACAATAAACAGATTGCACTGGATATGATAAATGTAATAATTCTGACACGTGAACCATGTGGTAATAGTTTTGTAACTGTATAATGTATGCTGTTACGATATTACAATTATTGTTATTATTATTTATTCTTTTATTGTTTAATAAGTTTACTATATTGGTAGTGCTCCATGTAGCTACAGTGAAAAATACGAAATATATGAAATGAACGGGGCAAAATAATAATAATAATTAAAAATAATCCATTCAATGCAATAATGATCCATTAGAATCGAACACACGCGATGTATAACACTGCGCGTCGCAAGAGGGATCATTTCCAGTTAATAAAATTAACTTAATATTAAAATTAAATTGACATGATACAACATGACACGATATGAGAGAATCTAGCATTGAATTAAATTCAATGGGGAATTCGAAAGCGAGGAGATTTCTTGGGCGAGTGGGCCAAATTGTAAGCATGAGGGCAGGATGAAGATATGAAAAGAAAAGAAGCTGCTTGAGCATCTCGATAATGGATGCCAGAAAGGGAGAATTGAACAGAGAATTAATAAAAAGAGCGAGCGAGTTCAGCTCCTCAGTTCTGGACAATTTGGTGGAAAGAATTTGAAAAACTGGGATATATTAGAAAAATTGGGAAAGGGCCGAATTCGAATAGAATTTTTCGTCTCCACTCGACTGAGTAGATGCTGACAGAACTGAAGAATTAAGAAGAGTCTAATGACAGTTCACTCGAGCCTAATCCTAACTACTGAGTTTAATGAAAACTCAAGTCGGAAATGAAATAAAAACGACGGTAATCGAGGAGTTTAAATGTCACACGATTTACAGATAATTTATTGATAATTGATAGAAAGCAAAATTTATAGATAATTGATAGAAAGGGAAAGCAAAATTTATAGATAATTAATAGAAAGTAAAAAGAAGGGATTTTTGGCAGGGGACTTTACAGTTCTATTTGCCAAATTAATTAAACCACACAGAGCTGTATAGTAGTAGAATAAATAATTATTTTAACAAAAAGGGAATTAAAAGTTGAAACCAGTGAACGGTGTCGAGAATAATCGGTGGAAAATAAGCAACACATGCGTGCTATTAATTAATTAATTAATCAACCCTCTCCTCAACAAAATTAATTAATTAACTATACGGAAACTCGTAGTGCGATTTTTTCCTTGAAAACGAAAGTCGACCAAATAGTGGTTAAAAAAGAGAGCGTCCAGCTCTTTCCGCGTTTGATGAAAAAAATCGTCTCTTAGAATATTTTTTTGGGGGGGGAGGGATGATTGTTTAAGTCTTGGAGATTTAATAAAAATTGGTTCATATCCGAGAGATAGAAATTGATAGTGGACGAAGGCAGTTGCACTTATTATTCTCGACACCGTTCACTCGTTTCAACTTTCAATTCCCTTTTTTGTTAAAATAATTATTTCATTCTGCTATGTTACGAAATCTTCGATCTTTTTGGGCAATCGACCAACTCAGATTGCAGGGTGCAGGCGAAACTTCGTCGATTCTTCGCGTAAAATTGAAACAGAGTTTGACAACAAATAGAAATTATTAGCAAAAAATAAGAAAAATGGAGATTACAAGAGTTACTAAACTCTTTGGTTTTTTTTTTTTAAACAATCGACGACAAAGTTGAATCGTAGAAATTAAATTATTAACGATTTAATAGCAAATTGTGAACGAAATTCAAAGTGGCTCGTCCGGATGAACGGTTACGAAAAGTTGACTGAATCTTTCGAAATTCAATGTTCATTTCGAAAACGTTGCTAAACCATTTCGACTTTCAAATAGAAATTCCCTTCGAAACGAACAAGTTACAAAAAGCTACTAAATCTTTCATTTCTTGCAAACGGTTAATTTGCGTGCGAACGGTTAGTTTGTCACAAAGGAGGAGAATCCATTTGAATTAAAAATGTGCTACCTCAAAACACCAACAGGTCCATTCTCGGTACGCTTTGTAAACCTATGTCGTTTCGCGTCGTTCGAGACTCTCTGGATTCCACTTCGATGCTTAAAAGGGAATTTCGAAAGAGTTCTGAAATGTTAAACGAACGTTTTCGTAAGAGGAAAAGTGAACAATTTCAATGAGTCTCTGTATTTAGATCAACGATGAATTTTTGTTGAACTTTGGAGAAGACAATTATTTCTCATTGATCTTGGTCGCGTCAAAATGAAAGCCCAACAACGACGGCGAGCAATTTCTACTGTAAATGGGAAAATTTCTTAGATTACAAATTTCCTTCGTTTAGTTTCGAAGGTGAGAAACGAAATCTCTCGGAAATCTCTGCTCGAAGCTCCGCGCAATCTATAGTTCCTCGAAATTCTGTCCCCCAACTCGCGAAATGTCGATTCTCACGAGAAAATGCTGGCAATTCTGCAGGTTTTAAGGATCCGACGAAAAGGGAAGAAAACTTGAGGAGAGCAAGGACCACGGACACCATTTGATCTGGACTTTCAAGATGGGCACAGCTAACATGACAATACCAGTCAATGAAGTAAACCAGTAGATAAAATTAAATCTCGCTAGGAAACGTATTCAAAAAGAATTTAAAAAAAAGAAAAAGAAAAAAAAAAGGAAAAAAATATATAATTAAAGGGGAGTACGAGCATTGGCGGTCGTATCTGTGTAAAGAGAGAGAGAGAGAGAGAGAGAAGGTCTTACGATTGGATAGAGAGGAGTCCAGGTCAAACTCGAACGACACTCGAGAGCCGGAGCGAATGTCAAGGGTGCACCGCTGAAATGGCAGCATTCATTAAAGAAGTAGCGAGAGGAGGAGAGGGTGAAAAAAACGCGCGGGAATTCGAAGCGAAAACTAGAAAAAGTGAGGAGGGGCGAAAAAAAGAGAAAGAAATGTAACGAGAAGCTTCTTTATTGTCAGTCAATTCTCAACCCTAGCGTGCCGTGCTTCTCCACCCTTCTCGAACGCGGACTTTCTATCGATCCTTAGCCCGGGTAACGTGCAAACCGGTCACGGGTAACGCAAAAGAGCGGAAAAGAGAGAGAGAGAGAGAGAGAAAGAGCGAAAAAACGCTCTCTCGAATTGAAACGAGGAGCGAGCACGCGGACAAATACATTTCACGTTTCAGTTTCGTCCGTTGTTCCGCGCTGAAATTCGAAGAGAAGAGAGCAGAAGGGGGGGGAGAAAAAGCGGAAAAGGGTTCGCGCACGAGAGGACTGGGATGTAGGAGAGGGCAGTGGATGAAGAATTGGCGATTTCTCGACTTCGTAGAAAGATAAAAATACAAAAAAAAAAAAAGGCACACATGCGAAAGAAAGTGAGAGAGAGAGAGAGAGAGCGAAAATTGAAAAAAAAAAATAAATAAATAAATAAATGGCACCTTGTGAATTAATCTTGTACACACGTTAAACAAAACAAAAGATAGAAACTTAAGGCATATATTATTAAGCAATGTAAATATACATATACAAATTAACGTGTATATATAAATATATATATATATAACAATATATATAAATATATATACATACATACATATCGATCTATACATGCATATATATATATATATATATATATATATATATATATATATGTGCGTGTATGGAATCAATATATGTATATACATGCAAGCTCCGTATATCTAATTACGTGTGCCGTCGAGCAAAAGTAGACTTTTAAGAGAATTTTAAGGCACCCGTGTAATTTTTGCTCCGTGACGTACATATGTATGTAGGTGTCCAACACAGCGACATTCTGTACAGAGAGTGATCGATTAACATATATATATATATGTATATGTGTGTGTATGTGTGTGTATATATATATATATATACACACTGTTTTAAGAGAGGCCATCCGATAATTTCCGAATCGCAGTGCAACAGCCGCGAGAGCGCGCCGCGATCGTTTCGCGCGAGACGAGACACAAGTCGAGTCTTGGTATTATCTATCCTGTGATTGGATTCCATTGGTAATGCGATCCTTGCGAATAGAGTAGCACTTGAACCGTACACTGTCGACAGAGGAATGGAAACATTGGAAACTTCTTTCCGAATGAAAAGATTGCGACGAGAAATGATGAAACGGAGGGACCTGGTAATTGGATCTGTAGTTGTTCTTCAAACAGAGTGTGTGGCACTCGAATGGAAAGAATTGTACGAACGGGCAGGAATTATTGATAAAGTAAGGAGAATATAATCGAAACTTGACTCTAGTATAGCAAAAATAGACATGAGAAACGGAATGAACTTTCTTTTTATTTTGCAACAATATTTATACACAGGATCGTGATCTAATTCAAATTCAAATTCAAATTCCTATCGAAGATGATATTGTAAAATACGTATTGTTATGAATGTATGTGGCAGAGATTGTTAATTGGAGTTGATCTAATCTCAGTGTTGAAACATTTGAATTTGAAACTTTAAAAAAAATAATACGAAAAGCTTCGCGAAAATACACTCCACCGTTCTAAAGATGGCTTTTTAATGCTTCAGGGCTGGGAAGCTTCCGCTGTCGACGTGAAAACCCCAGGAAAAATAAAAAAAAGAAAAAAGAGAAAAGAGAGAGAGAGAGAAAAAACGGAGAGAAAAGGTTCTCGAACGAGCTTAACGATCGGAGGAGCGAGAGAGAGAGAGAGAGAGAGAGGGACTGGCGCTCGTCTCGCGGCAAACGGCACGCTGAAACATGAATCTTCCATTTGGTACATATCACCTATATAAATATATCATATATAGCGAGAGTTGATTCTATCGTTAGAGATCTTTTCGTAGCTAGAGCATCGAGCGTTTTAATCACCGTGTGACGGCGCGTGCACGCATTAAAAGAAAAGAAGAAAAACGAAAAAAAGAAAAAAAAAAAAACCAAAGAAAAGCGTTGAAAAAAAAGAAAAAAAAAAAGAGAACAAAGCACGAGAGGAAGAAAAAAGAAACAGAACGTGTGCGTGTGTGTGTGTGTCTGTGTGTCTGTTTGTGTGCGCGCGCGCGCGAGAGAGAAAGAGAGAAAGAACATGGTATTTTGATTAATAAAAAAAAAACAAGAGAGAGAGAGAGAGAGAGAGAAACAAAGATGTAGCACGACCATATTTTCTACCAAATGATATTGTTGGCTCTAGACTATCGTGTCTCAGGTTTCTCGATAGCGGGCCTCGATCTGTCACTATTAAAGCTATCGCGTCACTCGTGTCGATTAAATTGCAACACCTAACCTAACCTAACCTCTTCTTTTATCGACGGTGTTTAACGAGATCCTTTACTTGGCTCTTCTGGAGCATCTGGATAGATATATATATATATACTGTAAACGAATTTGTAAGCGATTCTTTGCTCGACGAAACGACGCTGAAGGATCGGAGAGAGAGAGAGAGAGAGAGAGAGAGAGAGAGAAAGAGAGAGTTGACAACAGGGTACACCGACGAAAATTGAGAAAAAAAAAAAAAAAAGAAAAGAAAAAGCTCAAGCCTATGGAAACGGGCCTAAAAGGAACAATGTTCTCCGCGAGACCTAACCTATACGCCTAACTTAGATCTAACCGACGCCTAAGCTGAAACTTTAACCTGTAAGCCTAATTCTACGCGTGTCTAGCTGTAACTTCGACTGGTGCCTGTTTTTACACCTGAAAAAAAACGGTTGGGACCTAATCCACACCAAGGAGAAACCTAACCTCTACTAATTGTCTCCCCTTTTGTTCGATATAGTACGTTAATCGCGAGTGATTCGTAGCCTTTCTGGTGACAATTTATTCGACGCGCGTTGCTGCTTCCGAATATCCAGACATTTGCACCGAAATAATTGTAATATATATATATATATATATATATATATATATATATATATATATATATATATACATATGTTACAAATGTATACTTAAGAAAATATATATATATATATATTTTTTTTCTTATAAGAAAAAAACAGAAACATATATATATATATTTTTTCTTGAGTATACATTTTGATTTAAAATTCTATTTTATAAAGTTTCTATTTATAAATTTTAATAGCAATGCATAAATTTAATTCAAGTACTTCTTATCGTGGATTGTCAGATTAAATAAGAAATTTCCCTAAGGAGATTGAAGATTTTATTACTTTATTGTAATGATTCTACAGTTAATTATAAAAATTTACTATTCAATTAATATAATAATGATTCTTTATTTTGATGACGACACGTTCTACACTCGATTATAAAAATTTACTTAATTTAATTAATATACTAGGGTATCCAAGTTTATTATTAAATTTTTATATATTTTAATTCATAAATTTATATTATTATCATTGATTCAAGTTAATAAATTCGGTATAGAGATTATTTTTACCATAATAAAAAATATATATTACATACTATTATTGAAGATTAGTATATTAAAAATTTTGAAACTTGGAGCTTCAAAGGGATTTTTGGAATCTTCGATTTAGAATCGAATTGTCGTGCGTCGGTGAAAAGTTTTAAAATTCCAACACTAAAATTTCAAACAAACATTTAAATTTCTTTTTCATCTAACAATTTTTTTAATTTTAAGATCCACTACTTCGTCGTACGTTTCAATATTGGTGTTTTCATCCATGATGGGAAATTTATATCGCGTAATTTAAAAATTCATGTTTATTCACTGGTGACAAGGGTATAGCGATTCGAATCGTGAAAAATTATACATTTCAGATCGTATATAAATTGTGTGACGAGATCAAGCTGTAAATCGATGGAAAAAAAAAAAAAAGATAACGTAACGCACGATCATCAAATAAATCAGAATAAATCAACGATATTAGAAATCACTGCCTAAAATAATTTCCAACATCTCCCACACACACACGCACACACTATAATCTAAATGATTATTCGTAAAACATCTGAAACGCTAAAACAACGTTATAATTGATCGTGTATAATTAACTATAATTCAGACATGATTGACTCTCTGTAAATAATCTCTCGTACAATTGATCGTATACAAACGCATCAAAAGGAGAAGATAATCACCTGTTCGTCGATGGATTAATCAAAATTGCAACAGCAGTAAACACGTGCTCGTCTTTCATCAGATTCGAAAAATTCGGCGGCTGGCGGAACGTGCGTGAAATTAATTGAAACGAATTGATCGAGGCGTGTCTGGATATTTCGAAGCAAAATGGGCGGCGTCCTCCGTTTTATTAGAAATAAAAACGCGAGCAAAGCGGAAGAAGAACCGTATACGCTTCTCCAGCGTCCGAAAAACGCACCCATCTCATTAACGGTTAAGCACGGTCCTCACATATCATTAGCTGATTACCCTGATGCGTCTTGTCGTGGAAAAACTTAATGTTAGGATTAGTGCCTCGACGTGAAACACGCTCGGCCCATTTCACGCGCCATTTCTGAGGCCGTTCTCATTATTCTCGGCCAAGTGAATTAATTAATTAGCCAATCAACGTGCACGCTCGTCGCCCCATTGACAACGATTAACAACACGACGGTTGATTTTTCGATCGAGTTGCAATGATCGATTGGCTGCTATTTCCGAAATTTGTTTGTCCCCTTTTTTTTTTTTTCTTTTTCTCTGTTACTCTGAGAAATTTACTCGCTGGGAAATATGGAACAGTAAACGTGGTATTAGGTATAGCCGGTGAACGATACTAAATTAGAGTATCATCTTCTTTGAAAGTCTTTCGAAAGAGTTGGGAAAATCTGCTTGAAACTTGAGATTCTCTGAGAAAATGTCTACAGAGTTTCGGGAAGATGGTAGCTTCAATAGTCGATCGCTTCGACGCACGAAAGAATGAAAGATTTC
Source organism: Frieseomelitta varia (assembly GCF_011392965.1). Lineage (NCBI taxonomy): Eukaryota > Metazoa > Arthropoda > Insecta > Hymenoptera > Apidae > Frieseomelitta > Frieseomelitta varia. Next base: position 194,671 of record NW_025110206.1, on the reverse strand, counting down.
TTTGCTGAAAAGAAAGCAAAGAAAGAGAATCGTTTCACCGACGCAACGAAAAAAGTGTAATTTCCATTTCCTTCGTCTTCAAAAATAAAAGAAGGAAAATTGCAAACCTAACAAAATCTGACAAAATTGAATTTCAATTTCAAGCGATTATAATATCGCAATCGAATAATTTCTACTCTCGTCATCGAGATATATCGTAATTACAGTTATTCGATCGAGTGGTAAAAATTCGAAGCGAGGTTAATTACCCTGGATCTCTCCACTTTGCCGAAGAGTGAAATTACAGAAGCAGAAGCACGGCGATCGCAGAGTAAAAAAATTGATATCGATAGAAAAATGCAAAAAAAAAGGAAAAAAAGAGAATGATAAGAACGCCGGTTCACGTGGAGCTGAAATGGGTCAATATTTGTCTTTAGATAGTTTGTTCCTGCGTGTGCAGCTGACATAGTGTGTAATTGATCGCGGATCGATGCGTTTCAGGATGTCACTGAAAGCTCGCTGTTCCAAGAATTCTTTGCTTAACAGTTCTGTTCCAACAGGAAACAAGCCTTTCCTCCAACCAGATATCCGACATCCTTTCACAGAAACGGTGTTTCTTTTTTTTCACTTTTCTATTTTAATTTTTCTCTCTCGCCCCCTTGTGTTTCACTTTTGCACACGTTCTTAACTGCCACGTTCTTAACCCTCTGTGACATCCTAACTTGATGAGCAACTTGATGAGCATGCTCTCATTCGCGTCCATCCGAGGATTTGGCTTTCGTCGCTTCGAATGGCAGAGCATTGTGAAAGTAAGCGAATGAATTGCTCGTTAGCCACGTAAAATGTTGTTCACGTGTGTGTGTGTGTGTATGTATACAACGTACAATAATGTTACGTTGGAACACTATCAAATGAGTTATTGACCGACGTGTAATATTTTTAATATCGATATTTTAATGTTGCAATAAATATTGAAAATCGAGCATTGAACGTATATATATATATATATATATATATATATATATATATATATATATATATCTGTAGCTGCGGTTTTGTAATGTAATGTACAGTGTTGAGATGTTATATTATATTACGAAACGTTGTAACGTTGTCGATGATGTTGTATTAATTAATTAATAATTCATTTGGTATATCGTGTTTCAAATCCTGTTAATGATTTACGCGGCCGTGTTATTTTTGCAGATTTAGATGTGAAAATACCAAATGAACGATTAGTTATCAGATTTTCAATTCTGGAGTTTCGATTACAGAGGGTTGACAATTATTTGGAAAGATTACTTGTCGATGTGGCATAGAAGGTTGTTGACACTTTTGCCGCTTCTGATGCGACAAATTAATTATTATTAATCAATCAACTTTTTGTTCTTTGACGTTACTGCAAGTTGTATCTTTTAATATTATTAATATAAAAGTATATTAATAATATTATATATTATTAAAGTTATATTATTGAAATATATTATTGAAAATTATATAATTGAAATATATTATTTTAATATTTTAATATTATTATTATCAAATATTTGCTTAGTATTCGTCCCCCACAGTTTCACAATTGAAAATCTTATTCCTATAAAATTAATAATATAATGATATTATTAATTAATAATATTAAAATTAATAATATGATAATATTATTAATTAATAATAATATTAAAATTAATAATATAATGATATAACATAAAAAAAATCTATCCTATAAAATTTACAATCACGATGAAGTCTGCAATCTCGTAAAGTCTAAAGAAACATTACAATTTTATAAAATTCAAGAAAATTCTACAATTCCGTGGAATTTACAATTACGATACCTGCAATTCTACCAAATTTGCAGTAACTAAGTTACCTAATTTTATGACAAATTATTCAATAAATTACATTTATTGCAACGAATTTTTCCAAACAGAGATCCTTCCAGATTCGTCAACTGGAAAAATTCTGGAAAATAATAAAAGAATAATAGATTTTTATAGGAAAATAATAAATAATAATAGAATTCGTTAACTGAAAAAATTCTAGAACAGTAAAAGATGGAATTTGTTAACTGAAAAAATTCTGAAACAGTAAAAGATGGAATTTGTTAATTGAAAAAATTCTGGAACAGTAAAAAATATAATTCGTTAACTGAAAAAATTCTGGAATAGTAAAAGATGGAATTTGTTAATTGAAAAAATTCTGGAACAGTAAAAGATGGAATTTGTTAATTGAAAAAATTCTGGAACAGTAAAAAATATAATTCGTTAACTGAAAAAATTCTGGAATAGTAAAAGATGGAATTTGTTAATTGAAAAAATTCTGGAACAGTAAAAGATGGAATTTGTTAATTGAAAAAATTCTGGAACAGTAAAAGATGGAATTCGTTAACTGAAAATATTCTGGAACAGTAAAAGATAAAATTCGTTAACTGAAAAAATTCTAGAATAGTAAAAGATGGAATTTGTTGATTGAAAAAATTCTGGAACAGTAAAAGATAGAATTCGTTAACTGAAAAAATTCTAGAATAGTAAAAGATGGAATTCGTTAACTGAAAAAATTCTGGAACAGTAAAAGATAGAATTCGTTAACTGAAAAAATTCTGAAACAGTAAAAGATGGAATTTGTTAATTGAAAAAATTCTGGAACAGTAAAAGATGGAATTTGTTAATTGAAAAAATTCTGGAACAGTAAAAGATGGAATTCGTTAACTGAAAATATTCTGGAACAGTAAAAGATAAAATTCGTTAACTGAAAAAATTCTAGAATAGTAAAAGATGGAATTTGTTGATTGAAAAAATTCTGGAACAGTAAAAGATAGAATTCGTTAACTGAAAAAATTCTAGAATAGTAAAAGATGGAATTCGTTAACTGAAAAAATTCTGGAACAGTAAAAGATAGAATTCGTTAACTGAAAAAATTCTGAAACAGTAAAAGATGGAATTTGTTAATTGAAAAAATTCTGGAACAGTAAAAGATGGAATTTGTTAATTGAAAAAATTCTGGAACAGTAAAAAATATAATTCGTTAACTGAAAAAATTCTGGAATAGTAAAAGATGGAATTTGTTAATTGAAAAAATTCTGGAACAGTAAAAGATGGAATTCGTTAACTGAAAAAATTCTGGAACAGTAAAAGATAGAATTTGTTAACTGAAAAAATTCTGGAACAGTAAAAGATAGAATTCGTTAACTGAAAAAATTCTAGAATAGTAAAAGATAGAATTTTACAAATTTTCACTGCAAATCCACGAATTCTCGGAGACAACTTTTTTTTTTTTCTTTCTTCGAAATTAACGAGGCCTCGGGCAAAAGGAATTTCACGTTATACACTTCAACTTGATTTTCCCAATTGCGTCTTTATTTCTGGCTGCACTCCGTACACAAACACACACACACACAGAGGATAAAAATTTCAGTGGCAAGCAAAAGTGTGAAAACAAGCTTCTAACTCCACCGAGAGACCGATTCGCGAGGAGACCGAGCTTTTTCGAGCTGGATTAATCGTCCCAAAGAACCGAGGAGCGTACGAAGCTCCCCTCGTTTCGTATTCTCGATTGTTCGTTGAATAGCAAGAAACCGAGAGTAGAAGAAGGAAGATGAAATGGAAAGGGAAAACGGGAGCTAACAAACCGCGAATTAAGAGAGGAGTTTTTTTTTCCTTTTCCTCCTTTTCTTCTTCGTTTGAGAGGAAGATATCGAACTGGGTTAACGAACAGTCGACTCGTTAAGGGCCAAGGCAAATGAATTCACGCGATGAACCGCACGAACTTCTGTTGCAGTCATTGTTGAAAAAAATAAATTAAGGTATTAAAGTATTTAGTGTGCGAATACGTTCGAAAATCTTGGAATCGTTTTCATTCGTGGCTTCGTTCAATTTAAGAATTTAATAGTAATAAAAAGGTATGATACGATAATAATTTTGTACCGAGTTGCTTGAATTATTTTCATGCTATTGATTGATCACTGCTTTTTTTCTTTGTTTAATATTGAAATTGATTGAAATGGAATTTATAAATTATAAATGTCGAATAACTTGAATTATTTTGTCAATTAATTATTAATTATTGAAGCTTGTACAGCGCAATAAAACTTTTCAATTGCACGAGTGTTTTATTGTATAATTGGGTTACAAGGGAATTTGAAGATACAGAATTTGCAAAAATATTGTTAATTAATTTATATAAATTTAGATGATTGAATGGAGATTTTATAGAATAAAGATTACTATCAAGATTATTACATATTACAGATTAAATAGAAATTTAGATAATTAAGTCAGATAAATTGGAAGAGATTTAAAGAACATTTGAAACGATTGAATTATAAATTTAATTGATATTAAATTTATTGTATAAATTTAGATTTCATCCACTTAGATTTGCGAGAACGACACTGCAAAATGAACAATATTATTTGTTAATCACTTGAAAATTAATTAGATTCGATGTCGATCCTGAGTTAGAAGATTTACACACTGACAACATATTAATACAATTTAGTCGACAACTTTCATTTAATGTTTCCAATTTTGAAACGGACATAATGCTGGTTCTAAGACTTTCGAACGAGAGTGCACCGAGTGCAATACGAGTCAATTACCAGGATACGCGAGCTGGCTCTGAAAAACCAGGGTCTCGAAACGAGATTAATTGGCGCCGAGTCTTTCGACGTGAAAGAAACCTTTGAAACTGTCTCGTTTCCGCGTAAAAGAAAAAATTGGCCAGCTTCGAAGACACGAAAAGAAAAAAATGTCCACGCTCTGAAAAACAACAGTGCCGAAAAGAAACCCTTTCACAGAAAAGGAAATCGCGACAGAAGAGCGAAAACAAACAACGATTCTCTCGTGCCAAAAAAAACTAACATTTCGCGGATCCGTGATTCTTTCCTCTCTTTCCAATCCAAAATACCAATTCGTCATTAGAATAAATTTTCGTCCCGTGGTTTTTTTGAAAACTGTAACTGAATATAATTTGATAAATTATAAAATTATAAAATTATAATTATATGATTTATAAATATATTTATAATGTTATATTTATTATATAATTATATAATTTATAAGATGTTTATAATTATATTTCAAATTATATAATTTATAATTTAAAAAATTATAGAATTATAAAAAAAAATTAAAAATTATAAAATTATAAAACTAAATCACAAAAAATTAAATTACAATTGAGCGTGATTTTAAAAATTAATAAATTATAAAAAAAATTAAACTACTACAGTTGAACATAATTTTAAAAATTATAAAATTACAAAAAAAATCAAATTGCAATTGAACATAATTTTATGAAAGTTATAAAATTATAAAAAAAATTGATATGCAGTTGAAAATAATTTTAAAAATTATAAAATTATAAAGAAAATCAAATTGCAATTGAACATAATGTTAAAAATTATAAGAAAAATTAAATTACAATTGAACATAATTAAAAACCTCGAATTATAATTCCAGAATTCTGTATAATTTAAAGCTAAAAATGATTTTATCATTGTAACAAGTATCGTTGTCACATTTTGGATCATTCTGCGCTCACTCGTGCCTGTGAAAGCTAATTCCAAGTATTGACTAGTTACTTTTCTCTGCAGCATAATATTTTCACGAAATTTAAAAAAAANTGAAAGCTAATTCCAAGTATTAACTAGTTACTTTTCTCTGCAGCAAAATATTTTCACGAAATTTAAAAAAAAAAAAAAAAAAAAGAAGCCAACACCCAAACTCTTGCATCGCTTAGGTCCTCGACGAGTCAACGCGTCGCGCAAGAGTGTTACGCCGAGTGTTACGCAAGAGTTCTTGCAAGATCGTCGTTTCCCGATACGTTTCATAGTTGTCGAACAATTATCGGCCTCTCAATGGGTTAATAAACGATCGCGAGCGAAAAGAACGATGGAGAACACGGGGAAGAAGAACAGAGGGAACGCGCGGAGCGCGGTCATTCGCTAATTAAATCACTCGATGGCGCGTGAACGCAAACGCTCCTGCGATGTTATATACCGGCGGTTTTGTTCAACGCCCGATGCATTTCGGGCGTGCATATATATATATATATATGTATATATATATCGATATTATTCGCCCCTTCGACGCGTGTCGACAGACGCGTGAAAACCAATCACGTGAAATTCATTCGGCGTTTTCTCTCGGCCGAGTAATTAAGAATTTATCAATTTTCATTCGGCGGATTCGGCGAATGTTCCGTTTTCCCGTTCGGTCGTGGAAATCGAGGGCAATTATTTGCACAGTTAGAGTTAATAAAACGCGACGGCAACGCAACGAGAGTTGATTGGGCTTTTTCATTTCACGCGGTTTCTTTGAAACGTTGCACGCTTCGCAAAAAAAATAAAAAGAATTTTAAAAAAAACGAGTTTCCGGGGAATTCTGTACGTATGTGCGGTTTTAAAAAATGAGTTTATCCGGTATTTGAAATTCTAAATGTCGAGGAAATTCTATTTTCGAATTCATCTCTGTCCACGCAGAGAGAGGATACTGTTCGATTTTTTGAATTTGTACTTGAGATAATTGAATTTGTAAATCGAATTACGCAAAAAGTAATCTGATTTAAAACTGATATGAACACTTGACTTTAAGAAGCAGAAATATAATCTCTAATTAGATTCAACCTAACTTAGAATCAGGATTCAATTCGTCTGATCATAATCTTCTTACCGAATTTAGCAGTAATTTTAATACGAAGAATAATACAAAATCAATTAAAGTTTAAAATCAATTGGAATTTAATTTAGAAGCTAGATTAATATTAGGTTAAACTTTCATATAATTTGGGAGTTTGCTCCAATTTGATCTAAATCATATAGATTTCCATCCCGAGCCTGATCCAATTGATTCGTACTGAATTTAAATTCAATTTAACTGACAATATATTTTTATTAATTGGCACAAAGAATTTGTACCAATCTAGAATTTTATCATTTCAAAGCTAATTCATATTCCTAATTCAAAACCTAACCCAAACCTAACCCAAACCTTCATGGAGATTTACTAATCTAAACTTGACCTAACTTGGGGACAAAACTAATTTACTCTGCTCTATTTATTCTACTTTAGATCTAAATAACAGTTAATTTAAGTTTAATTTAGATTAACATAATTTCGTGGTTTGACCAAACTTGAAACTGAATCTAACATACAAAATTCTTTTGTGGTCTAACCCAAACCTAACCTCTAGAGTCAAGAGTAATTTACTTTAAAACCAAATCTAAATAATAGTTAATTTAAGTTTAATTTAGATTATAAGTTTAATTTAGATAATTTCGTGGTTTGACCAAACTTGAAATTGAATCTAACATACAAAATTCTTTTGTGGTCCAAACCTAATGTCTAGAGTCAAGAGTAATTTACTTTAAAACCAAATCTAAATAATAGTTAATTTAAATTTAATTTAGATTAACGTAATTTCGTAGTTTGACCAAACTTAAAACTGAATCTAACATACAAAATTCTTTTGTGATCCAAACCTAATCTCTAGAGTCAAGAGTAATTTACTTTAAAACCAAATCTAAATAATAGTTAATTTAAGTTTAATTTAGATTAACATAATTTCGTGGTTTGACCAAATTTAAAATTGAATCTAACATACAAAATTCTTTTGTGGTCCAAACCTAATCTCTAGAGTCAAGAGTAATTTACTTTAAAACCTAAATCCAACGTACAAAATTCTTTTATGGTCCAAACTTTCAAAATCAAGAGTAATTTACTTTAAAACCAGCTTCAATTTCCTATTAACCTAAAATATGCTTCAAATCAGAATGGAGTGCAAGGTCCAATCTACAAGAGTGAAATTCTCATCCTTATTCAAATTCACATCAGACCTAACCTAAATCCTAACCTTCACGTGTATCGATCCTCAATCCACCCACGCCTCGAGACCTAACAATTACCGATCAGAAAACTACGAAGAAGCCGAAAAGGAAGAGCGCAGTGTTTCGCAAGAGGAAGAGGGAAAAGAAGAATGTGAGAGAAACAGGTGGTAGTAGCGATGGTGGCGCCGGAAGTGGGGCCAAAAGAACGTGCAGTAGTAAAGCGACTAAATGGAACGGCGTAGCACTCTTCTCTTGCCTCTGCTCGCAGAACAGAAGCAAAAAAAAAAAAAAAAAAAAANAAAGAAAAAAAAAAAAAAAAAAAAAAAAGAAAAAAGAAGGAGAGAGGGTGAAGCAACGAGTCGTTCGCCTGAAGAGAAAAAGAAAGAAGACGACGAGCGAAAACGAGGAAGATGAGAGTGGTACTTAAAACCGAAAGAGAGGCCGAAGCAAGCGTACGGCTGCACCACTGGCAAAGTAGTAACGGCGCAGCGAATCCGCTTAAACGGGGAAGCGAGAGGTAGAAGGTCCCCCATAAAAACCGGCGAGAGAGTGAGCCAGGTCGGCGGAAAAATGCGTAAAACGCTGACTGCAGGTCTGTCTGGAAAGGCGAAAAAAAAAGAATAATAACAGATAGGAGGAATCTCTCCGGGTGTTTATACCCTCGTATTTTCATCGATGCCTCCCGTAGATCAGGATAAAGTTTCCATTCTTTCTTTCTTTTTTTATCTCGAGTTCCGTTATCTTGAATTTCTTGGAAGTTCTGTCGGGAAATGATGGATAAATGAAGAACTCTTTCAGTGTTCGATTCTCACGTTTGTTTTGTTCGCTTCAATAGCTCGTTTTTCTATATTAATTACTGTTACTATTAGTGTTTAATTATGGAAATTAATCTTCTCGCAAATAACCTCCGATCTCTCGGACTCTTTGTGAAGTTTTAATGAACTGAAAGAAATACGTTAATCGCGGATGTTTCAGAATATACGTGGCTTGTGTCTGAAACTGTAATTAAATTAAATACCTGTAACTTCTTAAAATTTCAACTTTCTGTTTCATTGAAAATCGTGGCTAATTCCAAGTTTAATGACCGGAGTTAGTTGATAATTCATTAAAAAGATTCAACATTTATTTATATAAGAATATTTTAAACATTTAATTGGTGCGTGTATATCCAAACGTATGTAAAAGTTAGGATTCAGGTATATATTCGGGCAACCGTCGAAAATTCAGTTCTAAATTTATTCAACTACGAACTTTAACTAATCTTGTTGAAATTGATTTCAATTGAATCTAAATCCAACAAAGAAAAATCATGGCCAGGTAAACTGGGCCTGAATTCAAAGTAAATCAGCCCTGACATAACTGCGAAGGCTCGCAAGGCGAACGAGAAATTTCGACCTCGAGCGAAAGGAAAAGTTGCGGCTCAAGGTGGAAGAAGAAGGGTCTCGGTTGGAGGATATCGCGGGCAGAGGAAGTTAAAAATAGAGAGACTGGCGTATCCGCAAGTCGAGGGCCTAAATTATTCCACAACAAGACGAGGGAATTCTTCACCTTTCTGCTTCTTTCCTTTTCTCCTTTTCTTTTCTCGCCTTCGCCGTCAACGAAAGAGAGAGTGAGAGAAAAAGAGAGAGAGAGGGGGGGGGGGGCAAAGAAAAGCAGGAGCCCGCGAGGCTCGGTATACTTTGAGGCGAAGATGGAAACGATGAAAGGAGCAGATGAATACGAGTGCACACATACACCCTGGCTTTACCCTCCCCGAGTTTACGCTTCAAAGCCACCCCTTTGATCGTTTCCGTGGGGCAAACTCGGCCTAAGTGGGCCAACATCCGGATTCCGACGCAACAAACAACGACTCCTGCCTTATTTCCCACGCTGTTGTGGAAAATACGATGACGGATTGGTCAAATGCGTCGGATTTTTCCGATCGTTCTTGCTTCGAAGCCTCGTTTAAAGTTCATTGCATTTAATCCTTTTGGATTCAACGATTTAGATTCAGGTATAGTATTTCATTTCTGATTTCTTTTTCTTTTTTTTTTTTTTTTGTTTTCAATTAAATTTAGGGAAATTAAAGTGTTTGCAACGTTATAGTGTACCGTTGCTTTTGCAACGGCCCTTGAGCAACCGCTTGCGCTGGGCAACTGGTTACGCGGACCATAACGAGTGACCAGTTCACTCGTCGGTACGTCGCTGGATTGGAAATTATTAAGAAGTAATAAAACTCGTCAATTGTTTTCGCCTCGGTTGCATTTAAATATACTTAAAACGGAGAAAATGTTACAATCTTTCTTTGTAACCTGCTTGGTCTCCCTCGATACTACGACGCAATTAATTTTCTTGATTTAAATACAGCATTCCGAGTGTCTTAATTGTAAACTCCAATTTAATACTGATCACTTAATCTCCATTTTTCTCTTGGCACTTGAATTAATCACATCAAGTGATATACTATAAGGGCAAACTCATTCTGCCTCAGTTTATTCATGACTAATTTTGCAACGTGAAACTTTATACATATTTAATCTCTGACAAATTGGGTTCAATACTTAAACTCTACTTTTTTTTTTTTTTTTTTAAATTAATTGGCTTCTTTTTAACTCAGTCACACCAAGCAATGGAAACTGAATTCTCTAAAAATGGTATATACATTTTGCGTGTCTCAATTTGGTTTACGTTTAATCGCAACTGCATCCGCCACGATGAATTTATGTAGATTCATTATCGATCCATGTTCAAGAAAATTAGATTCTCTTGCATCCGATAGTTTCAGGCACGTGCACTGCAAATAATGCAAGAGACACTAATGGAAGAAGCGTTGATCTCTTCGTTGAATCGGAAGAAGACAAAATATAATACGCCAATATCTAGATATATATACATATCTGCTCTATATTTTGAATAAACCCTTTAATAAAAAAAAAAAAAAAAAAAAGAAGGAAACCACCGCCCTTTTATCGAACAACTTCTCAAATATTTTTTGAAACATGTTTTTTTGTTAAGCCTTAAGTAATATCGTTGGGTCGTAAATAGCTATAGTGACATCTAGTAAATTACTGTGAAATCTAGAGAATTTGATTTTATTTCATATTCTACGTTCACCCTGACAGATACTAAAACGAATATTTAAAAAGTATTTAGACATCTAGTAAATTACTGAAATCTAGAGAATTTGATTTTATTTCATATTCTACCTTTCACCCTGACAGATACTAAAACGACTATTTAAAAAGTATTTAGACGTCTAGTAAGTTACTGAAATCTAGAGAATTTGATTTTATTTCATATTATACGTTCACCCTGACAGATACTAAAACGAATATTTAAAAAGTATTTAGACATCTAGTAAGTTACTGAAATCTAGAGAATTTGATTTTATTTCATATTCTACCTTTCACCCTGACAGATACTAAAACGAATATTTAAAAAGTATTTAGACGTCTAGTAAGTTATTGAAATCTAGAGAATTTGATTTTATTTCATATTCTACGTTCACCCTGACAGATACTAAAACGAATATTTAAAAAGCATTTAGAATTGAGCATTTGGTTGAACGAAAAATTCTAAAACTAATTGTAAGTAATTTCATCCTAAATTGTCCCGGTGACCCCAGTAATACCAACTGAGAATTAATGTTCCCATCAATGTCCATTTCTATTGTCCCTTGTCTATTCCCAAACGTCTTCTGTGATTCTTACGTTGAACCGCATTTCGAGATATAAGCAAAGAGGAAACTAAATTAAAATAAAATAAAAAGTAAAATTAAAAGAAACAAAATGTGCTCAACGAACATAACCTCTCTTCTCCATAATGTATGCTCTAATCGCGTGTCAGGGCAGAGAGACGAGAACGGTATAGATTTGCAGCGTGGGGGAAAGAGGTGAAAACGAAGAGAAAGAAACTTTACTTTATCTTAGTACGCTAATTAACGACTCTCATAGTGGACGAATGTCGTGCATGTATGTATATAATATATATATATATATATAAAAAATGATACAACATTCGTGTCACGCAGACCTATTCTATATATATATATATATATATATATTATTGAATTTTATATATTATATAACGATATATATATTATATATATAATATAAATATGTTATATATATATATATATATATATATATATATATATATATTGTATGTATGTATGTAACAACACACTTGCACAGAGTGCTCGCGCTTTCGCTTTTCGTCGATACAAAGAATAACCCGAGATAGAGAAAAGGAGGATGAAACAGCGAAAGTCAATAAAAAAAAAAAGAGAGAAAGGAAAGAGAAGAACATTACAGAAGTAAAAACAAAAAACAAACAGGAGAGTAAATAAAGAGCGAGGGTGAGAATGAAGCTGTGTAGATGCATGCGCGAAGAAGAATGAACGAATATAAGAGAATATATAATGAAAAAATACGACAGAGTGTGTGTGCGAGAGAGAGAGAGAGAGAGAGAGAGAGAGAAAATTCTGTGAAATATTGCGTGTAGCGTTAAACATTGTTAGGTTAACGAGAACAAAAATAAAATAAAAAAAGATAAAGATATTATAAATGTTACACACCGTTGTACGTAATGATTAAATCGAAATTAAATAAAATAAAGAGAGAGAGAAATAAAATAAGAAGAAGAAGAAGAAGGAGAAGAAGAAGAGAAATGATGCTATGTATAAGAGAAATTAATGTAGTTACAATGAAATAAACGATACGACGATTACTACGATCTCCAGATCTGGTGTCGTTCACTCCACTTCCGGTCCTTTGTTTCACTCCCCACGAGTTAGTTCTTCATTTTATTTTTATTTTCATTATTATTAAAATCCACCATTGTTTATTTATACTTTTATCTTAATTTTCATTGTTATTATTATTAGACACATGAAAGTTCAAATTATATCAAAAA
>NW_025110206.1:160996-181178 GCF_011392965.1 Frieseomelitta varia | reverse complement strand
CTACATATTACAAATTGCATTAAAAAATCAAGAAATTATTAAAGTTACTTAAAAGCACACCATTGTTTATTTATACTTTTATCTTAATTTTCACTGTTATTATTATTAGATACATGAAAGTTCAAATTATATAAAAAAATCGAAAAATCCTAAATTTCACATCGTTGCAATACTCTATATCATTCTTTCCAAGCCTGTGTCTACAACTTAAAAGAAATCGTGCATTAAAATTATCTCGTTCGCCATTTCATTGGATTTCGAATATTTTCGATCAAAATCGAACCTTGATGTTTAAAGTGCAACAGATGTCAAATGACGTCGTACAGTGAATCAAAGGGAAATCAGTAAATCGTAATAAATCTAAAAAATCGTACAGTAAATTTTGAGTAAGGTAGAGTAAATTCAAATCGAAAATTTCAATCTTCGAGAGAGACCACTGGTGGATCTAACTTGCAATCGCAACGTTCCAATTCCAGTCAGAGTCGTTTGAATTTTTACAGATTTTCTACAAAAAATACAAATATCCCACGCGAATGTAGAAACCTAACCCACGACTGTCGACTAACTATAGCAACTCCGGCGCTTTGAGACCGATGGGACCGAATGGGATCCTCCTCTCGCCAAACAGCGACAGTTCGAAATATCGTTCCGACGTTCGTTCGACGCACAACGACACAATTGACGAACGAAGCTTGAAGTGAATTCCGAACTGCGAGTTTTCCGGTCGGAATTTCAATTATCAGGCTGGCCTAATTAACGAGTGCCGATTAACCTGGCACCAGACGAACAGATTCGAATTAACGAAGCCCTTAATTAAACGCCAGACAGGCGTGCTGATTATTAAGAGACTAATTAACAACCCTTGATTAACGCCTGTCCAATTAGAGAGGAGAGAGAGAGAGAGAGAGAGAGAAAGAGAGATTCTAATTAACGAACTTCTCGCGAGTTGGAGTTAGAACACTTGTTTAAGAAGCTTGAATATAATTCATCGAAAAGGGGGTGGAAAAGGAAACGGTTCGTCGCGACTGGAAAATCGCGCGAGAAAGAAACAGGACGAGGTAACAACGCGCGCGTCGATTTTCATTGAGATCGATCCGTGAGACGTTCGACGGTGGTGAAACTTTCACGGCCCGATAAAGGGAGAGCCAATCCTCGCGTCTAGCCATGGTGGAAATCGATTTCGAAACTGATGTACAACGTTCAGATAGGTAGCTGTCTTCGTTAATACACGTTCGCGAGAGATCTTTCTCGTTTCACTTATCTAGAGGCCGGTGGAATTTTCCGATGATAAAACGTTACCGTGGAGTAACACACGTGGAGGAGCGTAACGATTTCTGCTCAACGCAAGTCAAGATTACAAACTTTGTCCACGACAGAGAGAGAGAGAGAGAGAGAGACTAAGAAATCGTTAAAATGTCGTGACAAAGTGAAATATGAAGCATCTTCGTGTATGAATTTCTTTCGTTTCGAGTCAGATTTTAATTGGAAAAATTGTTTAAAAATAGAGGGAAGGTCGCCAAGGTGGAGGTTCTTAACGTTAATTAAGAAAAGTCGGATCGAGACGTTTCGGATGAGAGACGAGGATGAAGAAGGTTGAGGATCCCTCTGGCTCAGCTTCCTCTTTGATCGTTTCCATCGGGCAACACGGACTCCTTGATTAAAACAAGGACAAGTGGTCCGCGAAAACCCGTTATAACACGGCAAAACCACATTTAACTATCGGATATTTTTAGAATCCGATCGATAACCCGATTGCGTTATTCTCAACCAGTTGAGATGATTCCTCCTCCTCCTTCTCTTCTTTTGTGTTCGTTTAAAAGCTAGATAGAATCTTCGGGAACGGGAAATAATGCAAAAATTTCACTAGGCTCCGCCATGTTGCTATGTTCGTACGTACGTAAACTCATTAGAAGCGATTAGTTTTCATGGAATTTCGTGCTCCATTCAATTTCCAAACTGTTAATTCGTCGCCGAAGCGAGATTTTCTTCTCGTACAGTTTCGTCGAGTCGGTGATAAAACTGATAAAAATCGAAACGAACCTAACCTAAAAGCTGATCTAGTGAATTAAAGTAACTAGAATTGTCTCTGAAGCTGAGTTAACATTGCCCCCTGTTGAACTAACCTAACTGAAATTGATTTCGTTGTTCATTTTTGATTTCACAGTTGTAAAAGTTTCTGGTCCTTCGTTGGGGAAAAAGAAATAAATTTTTCAGGAATAACTGAACTGAATTTTCGAGTTAAACCAACCGAACTAAAATTGACTTCCTCTTGCTATTGGTTTTGATTTTGTCGTTATGAAAGTTTCTGGTCTGAAAGTAATGAACTATTCAGAGACAATTGGACTGAACTTTCAAACTAAATTCTAAGATCTATCTAAATTTGATTTGTAAATTGATCTAACTAGAATTTATCTTGGTACTAACTTAGATAGAACTTGGGTAGAATTTGTCTTGTTGAATTAATCCAACTAAAATTGATTTCTTCTTGCTATTAATTGTTATATTGTAAAAGTTTCTGCTACCTTTTTGAAAATAATAAATGACTATTCAGAAACGGTATTTCAAAACTGAATTTTCAACTCGTCGACTCGTCGTCTGAATAATAATTTCTTTGTACATAGTTTTACCTTCATTAAAAAGAATTAATTGGATCGTATCTGCGTATATTATACAAAGATGAAACTAATCAATCATAAAAGTCTCTGGTTAACAACTCGATGCTTTCCAGTAGTCAAAAATTTGAAATAAATCCGTAATTCTGATATTTCAATATTTTAAAACTCGACACATCGCAGACTTGAAACTTGAAGTCTGAAATTTCAGAAGTTCCGAAGAATTTTAATCGTCGAGATGCAAAGTATTCTAAAATTACATGAAACTGCAATTTTAAAGGTCTCGAAGTAAAAGAAATTACTAAAATTGTAACTCAATGTTTCTGTAATTACCTTAAGTTATCTATGATTAGAAACGATGCAACTTTAAAATTTTATTCCCGAACGCTGTCCAAATCCTAGATTTTCGATACCCTATCCGAAAAATTTGAAATTTCATTGTCTCGAATTCGCTCTTCAAACATTTTACAAACAAATTTGAAATACTCCCGAGATCGTCCCGAATTCACTGCAACACCAAGTGCCGGATGATTTAAAATTCCAATGGAAGTCTCGGAGAAGCAAGTCCGAAATTCCTTCAATCTTCCAATAATTTCAACCTTCCCCAAAACTCTCCTAAAAGTTTCGAGCTGTAAAACTCGCGAACAATACCAAGGGAATGCTCTCAACGATCACAGTGAAACGTCATTTCTCTGAAATTCCGCGAAAGATTTCGAAAAGAGACATCGAGCTTAATTTAAAAAGTTGGAAATTCGAAATATTCCTAAACAATCTCCACGATTCAGAGCGCCAGCGACCTGAAATAATGCAACGAAATTTTCAATTTTCGATTCCCCCAACACGCCCATAAAAAAAAATTCGAATCGATTCGTGGAATCGCGGGTGCACGATCTACGACTCTGCGAAAGAAAGGCCAACTTGGTGGCAACGAAGAGGAAATTAAATTCTACGTCATCGCCGACGTCGTACACCTTTTCTCTTCTCTTTCTCTTTCGTAGGAAATTGGAAGAGCGGCGAGGTATACCGATAGAGGTATCCGCGGCAAATAAATCGAAGTAGACAAGGCGAAACGCAGGGCACGTTCGCCGCAGGTGGGAGGAGGAGGAGGAGGAGGAGGAGGAGGAGGAGGAGGGTTGAAAATTTTCTCTCCCGGTGGCGGTGCAAAGTGGCGAAGTGGAATTTGCATTCCAAAGTGCAGCGACGCCCGAGCTGGATGCGACGTGCATCCGCCAGAGCTCTCCTCGTCTGCACGTCGTCTCGCGACAGATAAATCATTCCGTGCTGCTGTAAATTTTCGGTTTTAACAAACTGCCGCGCGCGCCGCGTCGCTTAACTCACGTCCCCGACATTTAAAACGTTCCATCTGCTCCTAACTGGCGTAATTGCCGTTTACTTACCATTTCGATATCTCTTCGTCCGTAGTTGGCATGAATTTTTCGCGCGCGCGGGATTTTTCAAGCCAAGAGGTGAGAAATACGTGCGACGTTCTACCGGTGGAATACGAAATTTCCTCGGAGGGAGAGCTAGTCTTCGCCTCTTTCCTTTCCTTCGTGAAAATCTTCGAATCGGAACTCACGAGGAGGGAAAAATAGTAAAATGCTCGAACGTGAAATATCGCGAATCCGCGGACGAGCAGGTTTCGCGAGCGAAGTAGGAAAAAAAAGAAAAAAAGATAATGGACGCCGGCTGGGAATAGTCGATGAAACCGGTCGATACAACTTTCCAAGCCTTAAAGAAGCTGGGACACACGTGTCGCGCGCGCAAATATCGTTTCGAATATCATCGATAAATCATTGATCGCTTAAAAGCACGGCAAACATCATCCGCACGCTTCGCCATCCAATTAGGCTGTTAGACACACGCTTTCGATAATAAATCAAGCGTTCATTGGTTCCAAAACGTTAAGGTCGGCAAACGTTATCAAAATTTCGCGAGAGGATAATATAATTTAGGTGTCCAGTGCAATGAGATTCACCTTCCCGTGAAAGATAGTGGAATTTTCTCAATTTAGATTGTTTCTTTCTCGTTCAGTCGTCGATTATTATAATATTTTAAGTAATATTTTTATTATTTATTTAACCAGACGTGAAGTTAATATCGATTTTATTTATTCACTCGATTTATTTATTTATTTATTATTAGATGGGCTAAGATACAGCAATAAATGCAGAAAAAGAAAGAGGAAAGAGGAAAGATTAATATCACACGTTTCAATAATTCAGTGTACTATAATATTAATACTGTATATAAAGTACTGTACTATATATATAGTATTAATATTATAGTACACTATAATATTAATACTATATACTGTATATAAAATACTGTACTATATATATAGTATTATATACAGTACTGTACTATATATATAGTGTTAATATTATAGTACACTATAATATTAATACTATATATAAAGTACTATACTATAATATACTATAATATTAATACTATATATATAGTATAGTACTTTATATATAGTATTAATATTATATATAAAGTATTATACTATATATACAGTATAACTATTACAGTGTACTATAATATTAATACTATATATATAGTATTAATATTATAGTATACTATATATAAAGTACTACTATAAAGTACTATAATATTAATACTTTCACTATTTCAGTAAGATTTCTTCTTTCCTTCTCTGTTTCTTCTGTATTTACTATTCTGTCCCATGATCCATCTAACATTAATAAACAAATAAAATTCAAACGTTAAAAAATACAAGAGAAACCCAAACCTTACTAATACTTGTCATTAATCTCACTATATAAAACCATATGTTCACTTGTGTTTACATTTTTATTTACCATATAAAATTTCATTACACAATAGTCGTTCAATTTTCTCATTAATTCTTTGTATCAATACCACCCTTGTTAAGAAGATTATCAAGATTCTTGTCAACAAGAACATCTCGTTAAGATTCCAACGTTTATACGGCATAGTCGATTACACACTAGGAGGTTTCGAAAGTTGCGCGAAAGGAACGGAAGGAGAATCGTCAGGGCAGATGATGCTTAATAAGAAACAATTAGACGGCTGGAAAATAATCGCCACCTCTGTAAAGGCGCGCAGCATCCCTCCAGAAGCTTGAAAGCTACTTCCTCTATTTTCTAACACGCTGGAATATCAACTCGAGACCACGTCAGTGGAAAGCGTCGTTAATCCCATAATACGCAGACGTGAGCTGCAACGTCAATTTGTAGAAATACGTATCGCGAGTATATATATATATATGTGTGTATGTGTGTGTACGTTAACTTGGCATTCTAAAAATTCTACGTTAACTCGACAGCGGTCTTCTCTCACTTCTTGCCGCGGAATATTAAATTTTGGAGAAAAATCAAACGATAAAGATTCTATTTTTTTTTTTTTTTTTTTTTGAACATTGTGAAGATTTGCTCAACGCTTAATTGGTATTGTCGGGTCACATGAAATATATATAAACTATTTACACTGTAGTTTGTCCAAAGAGATTGGTAACAAAATTAAATTAAATTAAAGGTTTCATTATTGAGCAATATTGTTATAAATTATTTAATTAACTTACATATAAATGTAAATTAAACTCTGTGTAATTGTTTGAATAAAATTTTTGTTTAATTTTATTATACTGATAATAGTTTTATTTTAAAATTTTATTCTTCAACATGATTCCTATCTGTTCAAGTAATTTTTACTGAAACTGAGAAATTACCGAGTAAATTTGATACATAGAAAATTACTAGCTAAAGTTTACAGTAGTATTGCTCAATTTTGAAATTCTATTGTTAGTGATCTCTTTTTTATTAATTTAACTCGATTTTACTATTATTGATCTCTCTTGTGGTATAAAAAATTGAATATTTTAAATTTCAGTGAGCATAAATGCACTATCTAATAAATCTAATATCACTGTTTGATATAACTATGTGCTAATAATATTATTAATATTCTTTTCATCACTGTTTGATTCCCATTTCTCTATAAACCATTTTATGGAACAAAAAAAAAAAGGAATGAAATACTTGAAAAATTACGACAAATTATTGTTTGGCTCTTAGTGGATTAAAAGCTGACATAACTCAAGTTATATCGAATCCTGTAACCAACGTATGACACAATCCTTTCTCAGCTCAGATTTAATAAAAACGTGACCAAAATCCCAATTCAGCTGAATCTAATCTGAACACAGACTTAACTACAGTTTACATCAAATTTAATTTAACAACTAAAAACCGACTATGAAACGTACATTAAGATTATACTTCATAATATGACAATTGAAATCAGTTTAATTAATTATCACTGTTATTAAATTAATTATGAGCGGAATTGATTAACAAAGACCACAAAACGCGACGGCCACACAAATACACGTTCTCTATACTTAGAAAATTTGTAATATATCCAAGTTTATCCGCATGCTAAATCACGTGCGCTGAATCGTAGAGAGGGAAATTCCGATAATCTAAACATTTGTTAAACGTAAAATGTAAAAGCACTTTGCACCAAGGATAAAAATAATATTGAATGCACGTGCTGGCTTACAGCGATTACACATGAACGCGCGGTGAATAATCTTTTGAAATGTGGTCGATATGTTACCATAAATCTAACCTGAAGCTTAGAGCCAGCTTTTGGATCTGACGTGGACTTACAAATCTAGACTTAATTGTCAAGGTATTAGCTGCGCATGACGAATATATTTGTCACAAAGAAATGGCAATTTATTGTGCATGCAGCTTAAACCTAAGCTAAATCTAGAAGCCTGAATCAGAAATCTTAAGTTAAATTAAAAACTAAAAATTTAAATACACATTTCATGGCTAACTGTATATAATTTATTTTACTATTTTACTATATAGCTGAATACGTAACTATGCAATTATATATTAAAGTAAATCTAGTTCTAGATCTTTATCTAAATCCAAGTTGAACTAAACTTAAATATAGCTACTATTTAGCATACTGTATAGCTGAATATATACCTATGTAATTATATAGTTATTTTAGTTGATGTAAATCTAGTTCTAGACCTGAACCAGGAATCTTAAGTTAAATTAAAAACTAAAAATTTAAATACACGTTTCACAGCTAACTGTATATAATTTATTTTACTATTTTACTATATAGCTGAATACGTAACTATGCAATTATATATTAAAGTAAATCTAGTTCTAGATCTGTATCTAAATCCAAGTTGAACTAAACTTAAATATAGCTACTATTTAGCATACTGTATAGCTGAATATATACCTATGTAATTATATAGTTACTTTAGTTGTTATAAATCTAGTTCCAGACCTTCACCTGAACCTAAGTTGAATTAAACTTAAATCTAGGACCACAACAAACAAAGTTAACTCTAGACCTAATCTTTAAATCTGACTATGACCCTACTTGTCATTTTAGTATCTTTAAAACAGAAATTGCTAAATCTAAAAAAACAAAAAGTGTGAAACTTAATCTAGATGGATGATGGACCTAGATGCAGACTTGACTCTAAAATCTTAAACCTAATTTAGAGTAAGTCTTATATTTTAGTCTAGAAAAGTCTAGAAAATTGTCTTTACCACTAATTTTCATCCTAACACTTCTAAAACAAAAATCGTCGAGCCTATTTGAAATAATCCTGAATAAAAAGACATTAACCCTGCTATCATTCAGTTTTTATATACTCATTATCAACAAGAAGGATTTCGATAACCTTGAATTAAAGGGTCATGAATGCTGAAAGGAAGAACTTTTTCATATTTCACTCGGGACATTTTTAGTTAAATTTGAGAGAAACACGAGTGGATGGAAAATGAGCAAAAAAAAAAAGAAAATTGAACCTAGATCTAAC
Organism: Frieseomelitta varia; assembly: GCF_011392965.1. Classification (NCBI taxonomy): domain Eukaryota; kingdom Metazoa; phylum Arthropoda; class Insecta; order Hymenoptera; family Apidae; genus Frieseomelitta; species Frieseomelitta varia. Next base: position 172,724 of record NW_025110206.1, on the reverse strand, counting down.
TCTTAAATCTAATGTATGCCTAGTTCTTAAATTAAACTAAAGCCAAATCTGATCGGTCTAGAAATTTTGACGTTTCCAAGGCAGAAAAATTTCTCAATTTGTTACACACATAAAACAAAAAAAAAAGAAAATTGCTCCCCCGATGGCCTTGGAGCCGATCACCCTGTCCTGTGCAACCGATCCCCACCATGTAAACCACAATTACACGTTCCAGGCTATGAGACAGGTAAATATAAAGGCAGTCGCACGACCGTGTTCAGCTACTAGTCCGTCTGCTTCCAACGACCGGTTCTCGCTAGTAAATCGGCCAATTTTATAGTCCGATTGACCTACCGGTCACGCGTTCCAGATAAAACTTTAAACGTTTTACCGACTTGCTCTCCGAGAGCCTGAATCTTCTGCTCACGATCGCGTAACAGTAATTCGGAGGATTGCCTGATCGAGGGAAAGGTGAGAAGATGACGATCGATCGGAGTATCGGGAAGTTGACACTGATCTTGATCGTGGTGTCGTTGACCTTCGCGAGCGATCTGTGGCCTTCGTGCACCGGGAAAACCATGATAAGTAAGTGACAACTATATAGCTTCTCAGCGCATTTTTCATTCGTGGAAATTTAAAATTGTGGGAAATATCCATGTGCAATGTGGGGAAAATGTACGAAATATTTAAAGTGTAATATTTAAATATTTACGGTGTAAAATGTAATATTTATAATATTTGTATTATATTTAAAATATTTAAGGTGTAAAATGTAATATTTATAATATTTGTATTATATTTAAAATATTTAAGGTGTAAAATGTAATATTTATAATATTTGTATTATATTTAAAATATTTAAGGTGTAAAATGTAATATTTATAATATTTGTATTATATTTAAAATATTTAAGGTGTAAAATGTAATATTTATAATATTTGTATTATATTTAAAATATTTAAGGTGTAAAATGTAATATTTATAATATTTGTATTATATTTAAAATATTTAAAATATAATATTTATAATATTTGTATTATGTTTAAAATATTTAAAATATAATATTTATAATATTTGCATTATGTTTAAAATATTTAAAATATAATATTTATAATATTTGTATTATATTTAAAGTATTATAATATCATATTTAAAAATTTATATTTAAAATTTGTATTATATTTAAAATATTTAAAATATAATATTTATAATATTTGTATTATATTTAAAATATCATAATATTATATTTAAAAATTTATATTTAAAATATTTAAAATATAATATTTATAATATTTGTATTATATTTAAAATATTTAAAATATAATATTTATAACATTTGTATTATATTTAAAATATTCAAAATTGAGTGTATGAAAAATACGCGGTAAAAAGTAGAAATTAAGTGACAAAATAGTGTTCGATTAAAGAACCTGCAAAATTTGAAAACTGCCGCAGGGCGAAAACGAAAATTGACGATCAGTCTAAGAGAGAACAATCACAGAAATAACAGCGCGAAAAATTCGAAACAAAAACAAGTAGCGAAACTGTACAACGTGAGAAATCACAAAGTTTTAATAATTCCACAGTCGGAGGAAAAAAAAAGAAAACCGGAACGATCAAAGTTCCAGTGACCAAAAGGAAACAATCCTTTTTTTTTTTTATTAAACCGCAGACAGAAGTTTGCGTAAGGGTCGAAGAATTCACCGGGGAAAGCGTTGTCTCGAACTTTGCACTTTTGCCACAACTGTTGCCACAGTTCGAACGCTTTGTCCCTGGCACGTGAATTTCTAGTCCAGGTGATTCATCTGCTCGAGAGAGATACGATTCGAATAATCTCGGATCGAGCATTGTCTACCCGGGCTTTCAGTTATCAACCTTCAACCAGCATAATGAAAACGTGACTGGGCTCGAATAATGTTTAACGTAACTCTTTAATTGCCTAACTGCGATTAGGTCGTTTTCGAGTTCCAGTGATAAACGGAACAATGTATTTTCTAGTGGTCTATTTTGTGTCTCTAATTTTCAATCTATAGTTTAATTTATATTTTATGTCTCTGAAACATGGTTCTGATAATTTTGTAATGTCTCGTACAAAGTATTATATCATCATAAGTATTATATAAAACTGTCGTGATTATATTGACAAATAATTGGCATATTATAATGTGTAAAGTACAAATTGTTTGTAATTAATTGTATTATTAAATGGAAAATATTTGATTTTTATTTCTGCATGCTGTTCTTGATAATTTTTCAGTGTTTCATAAAAGTGTAAAATACAAATTGTAATTAATTGTATTAAATGGAAAATATTTGATTTTTATTTCTGCAAGCTTGTTCTTGATAATTTTTTAGTGTTTCATAAAAAATATTCAAATAGTTTATATATGTATATTATACATCCATATATAGTCAATTTTAAATGTAACATAATTAGTATGTATTGAATATATATTGTTTTACTGAATATTTAGATTTATTAATATACTATACTTTTGTTTAAATGTTTCTATGATATTTATGAAGTATATACTTGTACTAAATATCTTGCAAACTTCTATATTTTTCTATAAAATGACAGTTTGAACTTCATTTTTGGATTTGTCTCGCCACTATAATTATTTCACATTATAATCACATTATAATTCATACAAAACTCCTAAAATCAATTCAACTACACGAATAATATAAACAATAAAAAGAAACATGAGCAGAAAAATAACATATAATAATAATCAAAAATATTCGGAAAATTGTAAAATAATAATATTCAAACAATTGTAAAATATAATAAGATAGTACAAAAAACTGGAGACTGAAAACTACAAAGTGCATCAAAAGTCAATGATATTTGAATCTGTTTTTCAAAGCTATTGTTCTCGATCTTTTTGTCTGCGAGAAATTACCGAATTAAATACTGAAGAGATACTGAACGAACGTAGGACTAAAATTTTATACTGACATTAATATTAAATACTTAATAATGTTAAATTAATATTAGTATCAAATGCTTAATAATATTAAATTAACATTAGTATCAAATGCTTCATAATATAAAATTAACATTAGTATCAAATACTTGATAATATTAAATTAACATTAGTATCAAATACTTAATAATATTAAATTACTATTAGTATTAAATATTTAATAGTATTAAATTAACATTAGTATCAAATACTTAATAATATTAAATTAACATTAGTATCAAATGCTTAATAATATTAAATTAACATTAGTATCAAATAATAATATTAAATTACTATTAGTATCAAATATTTAATAATATTAAATTAACATTAGTATCAAATACTTAATAATATTAAATTAATATTAATGTTAAATACTTAATAATATTAAATTAATATTAATATCAAATACTTAATAATATTAAATTAATATCAATATCAAATGCTTAATAACATTGAATTAATATTAGTATCAAATACTTAATAATATTAAATTAATATTAATATCAAATACTTAATAATATTAAATTAATATTAATATCAAATACTTAATAATATTAAATTAATATTAATGTTAAATACTTAATAATATTAAATTAATATTAATATCAAATACTTAATAATATTAAATTAATATCAATATCAAATGCTTAATAACATTGAATTAATATTAGTATCAAATACTTAATAATATTAAATTAATATTAATATCAAATACTTAATAATATTAAATTAATATTAATATCAAATACTTAATAATATTAAATTAATATTAATGTTAAATACTTAATAATATTAAATTAATATTAATATCAAATACTTAATAATATTAAATTAATATTACTATCAAATGCTTAATAACATTGAATTAATATTAACATTTACACGAATATTATTTTAAATTAATAATTTAATATTGGAAACGAATTAATTATCAATTAACTACCGATGGCATCGAAACAATTTTTTTCAACCCCCCTCCCCTCCCGACGATGCTTGAGAGGGTATCTATAGTTGGTCTCTTGGACCTCTCTGCCCTCGTCGGACGTTTTTCCTCTCGCCTTCTAATTGTTCCGTTCCCCGGGCATTTTAAATGTTCTCAAAGCACGGATCCTCCAATTACCGCGGAAAAAGCAGGTTTCCCTTTGTTCCGCGCCCCGTCCCCGTTGAATAACTCCGTATCCCAGCCGGCAATTAGTCAAGTTCGTTCGACGAGATTCCCGCGTACCTCGTTCCGCTCGTGAATATTCCCATTGACGGCGAGCATCGGTGGGGAAACTGTGCGCCGAATTCGAAATTTCGCGGAGATGCGCTCGCGACTCTCTTTTCCGGCCCTTGTCCCCGTTACCGCGGGCTCGCTTCCGGCCCGAATGGAACCACCTTGTCGTCCGATTTACGGACACTCGATCGTCGAATGGAAATTTGGAGAATCGGCGGCGAGTTAATTGAAAATAAATTGCGCGTCGTTTGGATTCGGAATGATGCACGCTAAATTTAATTCGAATTGAAACGTTGTTTTTCATTATTTTTTATTGTAAATCGTTGTATTGATTTCGATCGGAGTTTTGTAATCGTTTGATATGATGCTTTGGTGAAGCGTTAATAAATAAGATATTAAAGTATTGAAAATAAAATATTGAGAATACTTTGATTTTAATTTATTTGATAGCTTTGATGATAGGTGGAAAGGAATATTAGAAAATTAGAAACGCCCCTGGTTAAATCTCAAATTCTTCAATTTTTAAAAATCGATTAATAGTCGGACGGTCAAGAGATATTGTGAAAAATAATTCTGACTTACAGTTGAATGAAAATTAAAAGATTGTACAAAAATAAAAACTTATCGCGAGATCTTCAGAATCTAATTCAACATAATTTTCTTTTAGTATAATTACAAATACGTATGTATATATAGTTAAAAATTTCGAAGTTTCGAAATTTCTTTCTTTAGAAAAAAACAAATATCATTTCAGTCCTAGGGAAGCAATTTCAGAATAGTTCAAATTTTATTCAAATTTTATTCAAAAACTTCTATTTGTTAAGAATAAAATTATTATTAATTGTCGTCGTTATGAAGAACATTTTACATCAAAAATTCTAGGAAGAACATTCTCTCTGCCCTAGGGATATTAATATCTAGTTAAAAACTTCCGATTGGGAAAAGTTTGAAAAACAGATCGAAACGTGAAAACAGAAATATTATTTCGATGCACGTCAATTAAAAACTTCCAACTGAGAAAAAAATTTGATTGCCACGAGAAATTTTAGATGCACTGAAGAGAGATATTTACCTCTGTATCGAAACTTCTATAATTTCAATTAAAAATCTCCAATTGTAAAAGGTTCAATTGCCAAGAAATAAACGGAAAAAGAATCATCATTTAAATTCTAGGTAAAAATATCCAGAAAGACAATTTTAAAATAGCGCTCTGGAATTTCATTTCAGAAGGATATTTTATTAAGAGCATTCATTGAAAATGACTATTACTATTAATTGTCATCGTTATAAAGAATTCTATAAAGTGTTCTTATATAAACACAAATTAAATTTATTTTTTAAAAAAAACTAGATGTTAATAAATACGACAAATTTAATTTCTAAATATATATTTTACAAAAAAAAATAAATATAAATAATATATATATATATATATATAAATTTAGATCATTTATTTTCGACATAATTAAAATTATTAAAATCAATAAATTAACCCTGATACAAAAGGTGGAAAATAAATTTTACTTATTTATTTTTAAAAAAATTCATTCTCATTAATTTAAACTATTAATGATATTATTAATTTTTGATTATTATAAAATATATATTTTTATTATAAAACTTTTACCAAAATATATTTTTATTATAAAACTTTTACCAAAATATATTTTTATTATAAAACTTTATTTAATTATATTAATTATATATATATATATATATATTTAGAGAAACAATATTTATTTATTAACGAAAAAATGATTGTCAAGAAAAAAGGCGACAAATCTAGAGGTGAAAGATTTCTCCATCGATAATAAAAAGATTTTAAATTGAAATGAGAGGAAAGCAAAAGAGCAGGAGGACGTCGCGGAAAAAATAGAGGTTGAATGGGGAATTATCAACGGGAGGGACGGTCGGAACGATCGGGCAGACTTGGAGGAATGGAAATAACTGGGAAACTTTGAATAGAGGCCAGCAGCCTGGGACTATTTATTTAACAAGCTAGCAAGTCCATTCCCACGAAATCCATTTAACCAGTCGCTACGACAAGAGAATGGAGTTAGCAGGTGTCGGCTGAATCGTTACGTACCGGCCAAGCCCTGCTCATTTCCGCTGCAAAAAGAAACCAACCCGCGCCCAGTGCTGCCAACTGATCCGGCGTCGCGCCGTCGCTCTTTTTATTTCCATCGATTTTACGTAATAATATTCGTGACTCGCTCGTACTCTGGCCGTCCGAGTCGTATGAAAATAAGGTTTCAAACTTCGTGGAGGTCAAATTTTCGTGGCGAAATGGCTTTCAAAAAATTACGAAAATTTTTTTCTTTTTTTGGTTAGTGAGTCGAATTTGTCGAACAAAGCACTAAATGATACAAACTTTTTAGTGATAAAAGCGGCTTCCGAAATTGTGAAGTAAATTGATCCAGAATTAAATCTCTCGGGAAAGAAAACGATTAATCTCTAACAAAAAATTAATTTCAGATATTTCCAATTTTCCAAAAATTGCATTGATTTCGAAACGAAAGATTTAAACTGATATGTTTATACGATGCGACACGTCACATTAATATTTATACGACACTCGCTGGGCTGAATTTTTATATATTGAAAGTTTGAAGAACGAAAAATAGTGGCTAATTTAACTAGAACCTCTCCCTAGATTTTCTAGGGACATTCTGGGCGAGTAAATTCATATACTGTGTCTCTCCTCTTTATTCCCTTTTTTTTTCTTGCCGACAACGACAAAAACGCGGGAAATTGGAGAGAACGGAAACAAAGAAAATTATTTTAATTTCCGCGATAGCCTGATGTTGTACAAGACACGTGGCGCGAAATTTGAATAATTCCCGAGTCGTTACGGCAAAACTGCGAGAGGATGTGTCTCTCTCGTTGTAAAAAAAAAAAAAAAAAAGAACAGAAAGTGTCTATTAAGAAGCGAAATTAGCCGAATATTTCCAGGGGAAGAATTAAATCCCTCTCCCCCTGTTTCGAGCGATATATTATATTCCGTCGCAGTGAGAAGATCGACGAAATTTCAGATTTCAATGTGAAATCGAAACGAGACTCGGGGAATTTAAAAAGAGAGGAACGTCGAATTTAAAGCCAGTTATACGACCTCGGCTAAAAATAATTGCCAAACTGCATTCTCCAGTTAAGATCAATTCTAAGTTATTGCTCGTTCGATTTTAATTCTCATTTTTTTCACCTTTTTTTCTGTCTTTCTTCAATCGAAATTAAAAAGAGAGTTAAAATAATTTTGTGAGCAATTAGAAGTAGAACAATGTGAAAGTGACTTGGAAATAATCGAAATAAGAAGGTATAGAGTACAAAAGAAAATATGAAAAGTATATAAAATATAAAATAATTTCCAAATATAAAATTATTCTCAAAAAAAAAATATATATATATATAACGACGTGGAAATTAACCAAATTACCGAGGAAACTCCGAAATAATCTATACATTTTCGAGATCAATTCTTGAAAAAGAAGCTAACAAAGTGAAGACAATTTTCTGTCTCAGCCTAACGTAATGGCTCATTCAAAATTTTCTGACTCAAGTCAGAAAAATTCCAAAACAACTAAAAAATAATTCTCTAAAAGAAAAAAGTAAATATTATACAGTATATGAAAAATATAATGTAGTATAAAATTAATATATAATACAATATAAATACAATATAGTACAAAATTAATATAGTAATATTAGAAACAATTTTCTCTGAAGAAAAATTATACCCAGAATATGTACACTGTTTCGGTGATAAATAATTCGAAATTTTATTTTCATCCAGACACCATTGAGTGAATTCGAAAACAATCGAAGATAGACTTTAAAGACAATTCCGCAAAGGGTATGACCGAGTAGAAACGTATCATCTGCTGTATCGAAGAAAGAAGAAAAAGAACAAAGGGAAAAAAAAAAAGAGAAAAGGATTTGACTTCCGGTATCTCATGCCGTGTAGCATCGAACAAATTCAACGTAATTAAAGAGACAAGAGGGAAGGTTGAAAAAGAGCGGCGGAAGAAGCGAGGCAACTTTATTGCTCCGGTTTTTCGTCCAGCTGCGCGCCCACGGCCTAGCCTTCATGAATAATTCAGCTCGTACATTATTTACCGGGGAGAAAATTGGAATCTATTACATTTCGATACGACGGCGAACATCGATTCGAACCGGTTAAAAATACGCTGTATCCACGCGACGCGAGCGGCCACGAAACTCGATTACATTCGCGAATTAAAGCAGTTGCTAGTTAATTACGGGAAATCCGCGCGTACAAACACCAAGACGCTGCGAATTGTTATTCAGAACGACCGGTGCTGAACTCTCGTTTCACGCACGGCCAATTACAACATTTTCGGGGCGATCTGCCTTCTGGAATTTCTCATTTCCTGCATTTTTCGAGCAATTTTTAATGTTATTTAATAATTTATGGAAAAATGGCAACAGAAAAGATGTTACGGATATTTTTCGTAAGGGAATAAAGTTCTTCTATTTTGATAATGTATAAAAAATTATCACCTTCAAACTACCTACTAACAATACTTTATAATTGTTTACAACTGTGATTTATTAACTATAATCCTCTTCCACAATTGTGGAATTTATAATCACTTTGTAATCATCTTACAGTCTCACCTGTATCGTTCACCTTGATTATAACTTTTTATAATTTTCTGTGGGCCTCCATAATTAATTTTCTACAAATCATTACAACCATTGTACAACCTGTAAATTTTAAGTCTCCACAATTATAATTTTCTAGGCGTCCCTAAAATTTAAATAACGTTTTCTAGATAGCCCACAAATAATAGTAAAAAATCCATTATAATTACAGTGAAAGTTCTTTACAAGCCTGTGCAACTATAACCCATAATTCTCCATAATTATAATCTTTCATAATTTTCTACAACTATATTTCTATAACTTATAGTTCTCTACACGTTTCCAAAATTATAATTTTCTATAATTTTCTGCTATATAATTCTTCTATATTATTTGTAATTTTAACGATATTAAACAACGTTTTCTAGACCACAATAATTGTAAAAAGTCTATTATAATTACAGTAAACGTTAACCCATAATTCTCTATAAGCCTCCATAATTATAATCTTTCATAATTTTTTACAACTGTATTTCTATAACTTATAGTTCTGTACACGTTTCTAAAATTATAATTTTCTATAATTTTCTGCTATATAATCCTTCTATATTTTTATACCATCTGTAATTTCAACCATATTAAACAACGTTTTTTAGCCCACAATAATTGTAAAAAGTCCATTATAATTACAGTAAACGTTAACCCATAATTCTCTATAAGCCTCCATAATTATAATCTTTCATAATTTTCTACAACTATATTTCTATAACTTATACGTTTCTAAAATTATAATTTTCTATAATTTTCTACACGTTTCTAAAATTATAATTTTCTATAATTTTCTGCTATATAATTCTTCTATATTTTTATACTATTTGTAATATTAACGATATTAAACAACGTTTTCTAGACCACAATAATTGTAAAAAGTCTATTATAATTACAGTAAACGTTCTTTACAAGCCTGTGCAACTATAGCCCATAATTCTCTATAAGCCTCCATAATTATAATCTTTCATAATTTTTTACAACTGTATTTCTATAACTTATAGTTCTCTACACGTTTCTAAAATTATAATTTTCTATAATTTTCCGCTATATAATTCTTCTATATTTTTATATTATTTGTAATTTTAACGATATTAAACAACGTTTTCTAGACCACAATAATTGTAAAAAGTTCATTTTAATTACAGTGAAAGTTCTTTACAAGCCTATGGCAACCCATAATTCTCTATAGATCATAATTATAATCTTCAGTTGAAGTTCCAATTATACGCATAATGTTACGTACGTCTACGACTTGTTCATATTTTTAATTTCATGAGAAAAGAATTACATAATTTTGGGACGTTTTTTCTAACTCTCACAATCTAACGAAAAATTTCATAGCTAGATTCACAGTGATCTTGAAAATTGAAATTTGCTCTATCCTTGAGATAGTATTTTTCAGTATCAATTGTAATATTATTTTAATTCTCTCTTTTTAAATATTTTATCGAACTTTGAATGTTGAGATTGAACGAAAAAATTTTACATTACTCGACTAGAATGATGTAGAATTTTCCAGAAGCTGGTAGACTATATACTATATACATAAATAAATAAAATGATGCATATTTGACAATAACACTTCTAAATTGATCGATTCGTAACAAATATTCCAATTTTATTTAAAATTATCTAGGGAGAAATATAAAACTAATAGTTTCAGGTAAATGTTGCTTCAAAATTGTCATAATAATTTATCAAAAATTGCGAACGAAGTAATTCGAGGCAATATTTAATTACCTCGTTGTAAAATTGCTGTTCTATATCATCAATTAATTGATTAATTTAATTTAATATTATTAAAACAATATTACAAGTAATACTGAGAAATACTATCCCAAGAATCCTTGAATCTTCAAATTGATCGTTCTCATAAAGTACACGATCATAATTTTAATACAAAAATACATCACGTTATATCAACCTAACATGCTTCACAAAAATTATATTTTATTTTCTTGCATCGTTTGAAACATTCTTCTATCCTCTGTCGAATTACACAAAAAAATCACGCGAATTTTCACAAGATCTGGTGAGAATTTCCCACCGTTAATCGCCACAACGAGATTAGAGGCGGAGAAGTAACCAGAAATCCCCTAGGGTTTCAAAAGGGAAATTCGATTGCCGATTCGCGTCCCAACGGGACAGAAATTTGCATTCCTCGTCTTCGCGAGGGGGAGCTAAAAGTTATTAGGGGAAAGAATACGGCGGAACGAAAGTTGTCCGTGGAAAGACAGAAGGGACATCGTTAAAGCAGATTCCTTGGAAAGTTTTCCGCCAAGTTGGCCAATCCAGCTGGCCAGGGAAACCAAGAAGGAACTGCTGAAGAAGACGAGCGGGGAAAAAAAAAGGAAGACAAACGAATTTTAAATAACACGGTCGCAGAGTTTCTTGAATTAACGTTACGTTTTTTGAAAGATCCTGTTGTACTTTTGAACGCGTGTGAAAAAATGCACGTCGATTAATAATTAATATGGTAGTGTTCGAACTGTTATAAATATATAAGAGAGTTCGAAATTTTATTAAACGTTACTTAACGTTTTCTTTTTTTTTTTTTTTTATTACCTAACGTTATTATTTAATGTTACTTTTCGAACTTTTAAATTTTATTAAACGTAATTCACAATGTTGAAAATCTGTCACGAAGTAATCATTAAATTAAATTTCAAAATCATTTGACCCTTAAATATTCGGGCATTTAGTTATAGATACACCGATAATCACAGGAAACAAAACATGAATATTGATACGAGCCGGTACATGAAAATTAAATCGAGGATTAAATAATAATAAAGAGCAAAACATGGATATACTGATTATAAATATAAATATAAATCTCAAACTTAGCATTGATTTAATAAATTTGAGGTATAATAATTCAATTTCATATAATGTATACATAATTTAATTT
>NW_025110206.1:159399-160552 GCF_011392965.1 Frieseomelitta varia | reverse complement strand
ATGAAGGATATTATACTTTGAATATTTCACTGCAATTTCCCAGCCCCAAATTTTCTAAATATACAATAACACAATAATATATATAAAATTATTTTGTAATATATTATTATATATAAGCGTAATATTATTATATATAAACATAAATCGGCATGAATTTAATAAATTTGAGATATAATAATTTAATTTAATTAAATATAAATAATTACATTGAATTAAATTATTATGTATTAAATTTCTTAAATCTTTGCTAAATTTGAGATTTATATATATATATATATATATAGTTCCATTATATAAATAAACTTGTCACCACGATAGCACAAACATAAATATATTGATACGAGCGCGCCTGTGCATGAAAATTAAATCGTAGATTAAATAACAATAAAGATGAAAACATGGATATACTGATTACACGTGTACGTATTAATTAAAATGCAAGTGTATTAATTGACATGTTTATTCTGCACGTGTTGCCAGAAAAAAAGGAAGGAACGAGTCCAAGCGTCAGAAGTTTGAATCCTTGATCAAAATTCATCGAAGAATGTTGAAGAAGAATGTTATCCGAACACTGAAGTTGCTCTCGACTAGCCTGTATAGCCTGCAACTATTCTCCGAAGATTCTATTCGCGTTAGATCATCTGTAGAATGCCCCGGGGTCTAAGAGAACTTGCCAGTCTTAACTAACGTTCAGAACAATCGAGTTTGTAATTTAGTTAGTACCTGTTGCTACAGGAGAATTCAAAACTGGAAATTGCGAAACGGATTATAGGTCTCTCCGCGAACTTGTCTCGATTCCCCTAGATCTGCATTGTGCGGCTTCGTCAAAGTTACGCAACCATCGAATTGTTGAAATATTTTTATATCGTTTTCTTTTTTCATCTGTTGCAGCCACTAATAAAATAATATTAAATTTAACTTGATAGCGAAATGTTGCTGGTTTGATATTATAAAATCAACGTTTAAATAGTATCGTTGGGTATTTCGTTCCATTAAAAATCATTGTTACAACTATTAGTGAATTATTAGTATTAATAATGTTTGTAATGTTACTATCAAATGTTGCTGTTGAATTTAAAGTAGTGAAAATATAACTATAAAAGTTGCAAAATTATTACTATGATACTCAAAATTAACTCTTAAATTAATATCA
>NW_025110206.1:157487-159317 GCF_011392965.1 Frieseomelitta varia | reverse complement strand
CTTGTATTTATAATAGAAATTGAAAAATTCCAAAATTAAGTAGTACAACTATAAATTCTTACTAGTCTAATGATATTAGTTAACAGTTAAACGAATGTTTAAAAATTTTCCTAACTTTGCTTTCCTGCACGAACAAGACTAAAACTGGGGCTTGATTTTATTTCGCCTAGAAATTAATCTAGTAACTAGTTACAACTCCCTCAGGAATACTTCATTTTGGTGACGATAGATTGGTAACCCTGGCTAACAGTGGATTTGCTTGATTGCCTAAGGATTTGCTTGTAGGATCAGCAGAATTATCCTGCGAGGAGAAACAGACAATCTTAGACGAGCATAATCGCCTGAGACAATTAATAGCTCTGGGCCAGGTCAGTGGACAGCCCAGCGCTGCCAATATGAGGGAAATGGTAAGAAATACCACTAAAAATCAATCTTGCCACTTTCGTAGAAAAAAAAATTACCATCTGTAGGTAACGTGGATTTTTATGCGTCTGTAGGAAATTTGAAAGTGTTTGAAATTGCAATATAAAAATAGACAATACACAAAATACTCAGAGTATAGTGCTTTCTGTAACATTTAGTACAGAAAACAATTCTCTATCGAAGATTTTTTAATTATATTCTCAAAAGTGTAAATTCGCATGAATATCCTCCCTTTAGTTATATCACGTTTTTAATCGTGTTACGTAGATAACAAAAAAAAAAAAAAAAATATAAATTTGCATAAGGATCGGCTCTTTGAGAGCACTTCTTATTGAGCTTCAACTCAAGAGAATTCTTTTCCTTCAGATCTGGGACGATGAGTTAGCTACGATGGCACAGAAATGGACAAATCGGTGCGCCGAAGTTCACGACGATCACAGACACATCCGTGAGTAGATATTTACGATCAATTGTATCTCACCGACACTTTTATGTCCATTAACGTTTTTAATAAAATATAATTAGGGCGTTATTATATCGCGTGAAAAGAAGCCCCGCGTGAGACAAATCGTGTGACCGCGATTGATCAACAGCACTCTGGACAATTGGTAACCACATATATGCCATAACAGAACTCCATTTATCCGAATTTCAATTATTAAAATGAAACTTCAATTGGCCGATTAACCGAAATCCGACTGATTCGATCCACTTATTTGAATATGGACTCTTGCTGTTTTTGAACGAGAAATATCAGACAGCACAACGAATCAATAAATTCCCATTGTATAATAGAAATCACGGTTCTAAATAATTCGCTTGACTAGAGTGATCGCTTTAGAAAGAGTGATCATTACAATTTTATACATATTACATCTCGTTATGATCGTTATTTTGGGAGAAAAAAATAGTTCGTTGAAATTTATTACTTGACTCGATAGAAAAACTTAATAGAAATATATCAAAAGAACCGAATATTAATAAAATTTGTAATCTATGTCAAATTTGGAAGTTCTGTTGCTCTCTGACTTATAAATGTGTGTATAAATATACACGAAAGTATTTGGACGTTCATAATATCATGTGTTATACAAAATATTTTGAAATTTCATTAACACTGTAATGAGACACAACATAGTTCACATTATACCAGATATTTATTGTAAATATATATTTAATAAAAAATTGATATACGTCATAATTAACAGATTACGAATATTTACAAAATTTTGTGACTCTGTTTTTAAAAAATGGGACTCCATTTTTAAAAAAATAGGAATTTTCAAAGAATAGGTGAAAAATTATTCTATCAATTATGAAGGACATTTATACTTTGAATATTTCACTGCAATTTCCCAGCTCCAAATTTTCTAAATATACAATAATACAATAATATATATAAAATTA
>NW_025110206.1:0-156317 GCF_011392965.1 Frieseomelitta varia | reverse complement strand
ATATTTCACTGCAATTTCCCAGCTCCAAATTTTCTAAATATACAATAATACAATAATATATATAAAATTATTTTGTAATATTATTATTATATATAAACATAAATCTCACACTCAGCATTAATTTAATAAATTTAAGATATAAATATATTACATTGAATTAAATTACTATATATTAAATTTGTGATATCTTTGCTATAATTTGACACATATATAGTTCCATTACATAAATACACTTGTATTAAACATTTTGTAATTTCTATATACATCTGTAAACTTGGCCAATGTCACCACGATAGCACATTACATACTCTCACTACAGTGTTAAAACAAAACGTTCAGATATTTCATATAACTCTCATAAATATTCAAAAACATCCGCAAACAGCCCATAACGATATAACGTATCTGATTTACATCAGAACACTGATTCAGAGAGACGTTAGAATCCAATAAAAATTTCGTTCACCTCCTATCATCATCATCGTTGACTGAAAAAGTTTGTTTCATACATGAGACTCGAATAGCCCCGATCTACGCATCAGCCGTTAATCGGCTGGAAGTACGATCCTCTGTCGTTCTACGTCAAAACAGACTATCGATCATGTTTAACGACGATCGATGTACAGGAAGGTTCCCAGTGGGACAAAATATGGCTCGAACATGGACGAGGCCCGCGGGATCCTCCGACGAACGGCCAAACTGGCGTCAGAGTATTTACAGCTGGTTCAACGAGGTGCAACACTATCGCGCTGGCTACAGTGAAACCACCGGCCATTACACACAGGTTGATAATCCTCTCAGTTGCTAGATACATGCTCCAATCTCTTCGACTCGTTCGCGAAAGATCACTGCGTCGTGATATCGACGAGCAAATGCAGGGCCAATGATTCTTAATACATTCTTGGGCTCGGGTTTTTCTTTCCTCCGCCGATTTCCCCGATTTTTTTCTTCGAGACTTTTTAGAAACTGAGAAACGCGAGAGATTTCGTTAACACTGGCACCGCGAGACGTTAGAGAAATTAGAGTTTGTGATACAATAGAGCAAACTTTCATACGAAAGTTCACGAAAATCATTGTAACATTGCAAATTTTAGCGGGGCTACTCTAAAAAATTACGAAATTGGTCATTTTGAGAATTTTTTAAACGTTAATTCGCGAAAATTGAGATTGACTTTTAAGAACCTTCGTGAAAAAATTATTTCAGCACAATGTTTCTGAAATTACAATGAAAGACACAGCCGTGTCTTTCTTTATTATTTCAGGAACACTGTACTAAAATAATTTTTTCACGAATTTTCGTTTGAAATCATTGCTAAAAATAATTTATCTATATGTGTATTGTAAGAAAATTATCAAAGGCGTTAAAATAAAAAAGATAGAGGAGCTTCATTCAGCAATAAATCACGCGAGCTTTCATTTATATATGTTACAAAACATCATATGTTCTTCACTGACGTCTCCATTTAGAAAAGACGTGCTACAATGAACTTTCACCTATTATTTTTAAAAGTTCCTCGGTGAGTTGCCGGATTGGTGAATTCTAAAATTGCAAAATAGGCGTTCTATTCATCGCGATCGATCATAATCTCTAAAAATACAGTGTTTCATAAATAATAGAATTATAAAATACAACATTGAGAAATATAAAATTTCAGACAAAAATTGGTCGTTTTGATCATGTTGTCTCTAGTGTTATATGTGTGTGAAATCATCCATCAAACACGTCTGTTTGAATTAACCCAACATACTTATTCTTATTACTATCAAATTCATAGCGTTAGTGATCTCGGTATTTCGCAAATTTTTCTTGCGAAAAGTCAAAAAGTGCACTTTCGTGATTTTCGAAATGATTAAGAATCATTGCCCTAGGAACGATTATCGAAAGTGAAATTAACTGACGTCAAACGCAGGAGAATTTCCAAGATATTTCCAGATCGTCTGCCGATCGATCGCGATGATAGAACGCCGATTTTACAATTTTAGAATTCACCAATCCGGCAACTCGCCGAGGAACATTTAAAAATAATAGATGAAAGTTCATTGTAGTACGTCTTTTCTAAATGGAGACGTCAGTGAAGAACAAATTGGAAGAACGATATAGTACAACTTAACTCACGAATGAAGCAAATGTACGTTTCTATGAATATAATTTAAAAAATACAACCATACGACGGGGAATAACTTATTGAATACCGTAACACGAGTATCACAGTTTTTCGGGGAATAACTTATTGAATACCGTAACACGAGTATCACAGTTTTTCGATGTTTCACACAGTTTTTTTTGTATATTATTCTGTAA
Source organism: Frieseomelitta varia (assembly GCF_011392965.1). NCBI lineage: Eukaryota > Metazoa > Arthropoda > Insecta > Hymenoptera > Apidae > Frieseomelitta > Frieseomelitta varia. Next base: position 154,015 of record NW_025110206.1, on the reverse strand, counting down.
ATTTATGCAGTCTTTCTCATAAATATATAAATGAGGGGGAAACTTGTAGCTATACTGTTTATTATTCGTTAATTTATTAATAAATGATAAATAATTGCTTGCTATTATGTAACGATAATAACTGCTTACTAATACTAATATAACGAGTAATGTTACTATATAATACTATATTAATATAGTATATGGACAGATAGTGAAATATGTGAGTAAAAACTAAATTAAATGAGTGTAATACCTGCTTGCTATTATGTAACGATAATAATTGCTTACTAGTACTAATATAACGAGTAATGTTACTATATAATGCTATATATTAATATAGTACTATATAATACTATATTAATACAGTATATGGACAGATAGTGAAATATGTGAGTAAAAACTAAATTAAATGAGTGTAATAACTGCTTGCTATTATATAACGATAATAATTGCTTACTAATACTAATATAACGAGTAGTGTTACTATATAATGCTATATTAATATAGTACTATATGATATTATATTAATATAGTATATGGACAGATAGTGAAATATGTGAGTAAAAACTAAATTAAATGAGTAATAACTGCTTGCTATTATGTAACGATAATAATTGCTTACTAGTACTAATATAACGAGTAATGTTACTATATAATACTATATTAATATAGTATATGGACAGATAGTGAAATATGCGAGTAAAAACAAAATCAAATGTTATATTATAAAATTTATTTAATATTATATAGTACTCTATTAATATTACATCAATATAGTATTAACATATTACTATATAACGCTGTAACTAAATATATTGTTACTTATTTAATTTAATGTTCATTAGCATATATTTCACTATCTGTCAATTAATATGATACACAGACACGTGTAAAACATTTTAAAGCGTGTGACATTTGCTACGGCATTCGGTAAGTAATAATCCATGAGATTGAAAGTACTATGTAGTGGTATACACAAAGGCGGTGGCATTCGAGAAATTTCGCCTGAAAGAGGTTCCGCCGAGGACCTTAGGCAAGAAATCTCGAGTATGCAAAGGGATGAAGAAGGTTTTAAATTACTTGCAGCTCGTCTGGAGTGACACATACCTCGTGGGCTGCGGCTACTCCTTCTATTACGATCCTGCCCAAGGCTACACCAAGAACTACGTCTGCAACTACGGGCCCAGGTGAGAATCCCATTTCCACCCTAACCCTTTCACCATTCGATTTCATTCGACTCGACTCGTCGCGTCAATTTTCAAAAAAAAAAAAGAAAGGAAGAAAAGATTATTATTTCGAGGAAACTGAAGATCAAATTGAAGATCACTGTTACAGCACTATGCTGGGTATAAAGTGGCGTTTGAAATAATTATTTATCCCTCTTTATTGAGTGAAGTATATCGTTTGAGATACTGATGATTAATTCTGAATTGTATGTAATATGTATGTTGCACACATAAATTATGTACATACAGTTTATATATTACGTATATTATGTACAATTGTATACTGTAATATAATTGTAATATATATATATATAGACATACGCGCATGTAAGTATATATATATATACATGTAAGTATGTGTATATATATATATATGTATATATAAAATTATTTAATTACACGAATCGTGTAACGTTCAATATCGAAAAAATACAATTCTAATCGAATCAATATTGATCAACATTAATATTTCAAATAACTTCAATATATGTATATATGTAAACTATTTATAAATTAAAGTCCAATACTATTCACACGTTGAATTGTTATGAATAAAACTATTATTTACAAATAAAATTATGAATAATTTTAAAATAATGTTATAAATGAAAAATATCAATATAAATAAAATTGAAATGAATTTTTCCAAATATTTTTGAAATATACTTGAAGTTATCAATTGTTATAGCCAGTTTGAGAGATCATTATATCGAAATAATTATTTGAAATAAATATTTCACCCGTCAGACGTGAAATGATTGTTCACGATATTTGAAAGATCAGGACACATATTTAACAATGTCCAAAAAAAAAAAAAAAAAAAAATAAGATAACATACGACGATTGTCTAGATTGTTTAGTTTTGCAGGTCAAAGCCACGTCTGATTTCTTGTTTGAAAACACTATCGAAGGCAAATAACCGAATATATTTTAAAAAACCGTCAATTGAAGGACTTTTTAATACTTCTTCTCGCAGTTTAAACTGGCCAGAGATAAAGTAGAGAAAGCAATAATTTTTTTTTAAATCTATTTCAAAATTAGCTATCAATCCTGAAATCAATATAGTTATTCTTGAAACAAACAAAATAAAATTTTTATATTTAATATTAAATAAATATTTTCATATCAAATTATTAAATAAATACCATTTATTGTTCGACAAGTGAAAAATTACAGTCGGCAAGAAGATATTACTCGAAACTGTTCGAACTGAAACGATCGAGATTATTATTTCAAACAGTTAATTCGCAACGCTCCTTGAGCAGTTGACAATTTATAATTACGTAACGTATCGAGGAAAATGTTATCAAACGAACGTACGTTTAATCCTTTAAATATTAATCGGAGATCAAAATCAATATCCGCATACTAAAGGTATATATTTCAATTATTATCGCTTGAAACGCTCACACGTACAGCATTTCAGTCGAAATCAATCGAGAAGTTTTCAGTTTCACTGAAATCACTTCTAATCCAATGTACAGTGTATATATACTGGTGGTAAAAGCAAGAGGTATAACGTGATGAAAGTAATCTCATGAAAGAGCAATCTATATATATCGTCGCGCATTGTCGAATGAAAATTCACTTGCGGCGCTATCACAAAAATGATCTTTGTCGAAACTAGCTCTTGCTGGAAACGTCACAAATATTTTTTACCATTTTTTTTTTTTTTTTTTTTTTTTTTCTTTTTTGATCTACGCTAATGAGATTTCACGAACCATTCCGCTTCTATTCGAAGAAGATGGCCATTTCGGAATTTTTATTTCGACACTCCAATAACGAAAACTAACCCAATATTTCAATTTTTTTACGTAGCGATATATTCCGATGGCAGAAGCAAGCGTTGCATCGTAGAAAGGAACGAAAATTGGCTAGTTTTACAAAAAAAAGAAAGTAACCTTCGTCGAAAATTAGTTAGCAATGGATTTTTAAATTCTATTATTATTCTAAATATTATTCTATTATTATTCTATTAAATATTATTCTATTAAATTCTATTATAATTCTAATATTATTCTATTATTATTCTAAATATTATTCTGATATTATTCTATTATTATTCTAAATACCAATTGGAATCGAGGCGTATTGCAATGTAATTATAAGCTGCTTAAATTCCAGTTGGATTTGAACATACGATTATTGGATGAAAACATAAAAAATTTGCATAAAAATAGGACTTAAGCACGTTACAATTAGAATGCGGACCTTGCTCGTTTATAGAAAATTGGGAGATACAAAAATGTGTATAATATAGATTTTTAATACAGAAATAAACTATACAAAATATTTATAAGGTAAAGTATATTATGATAAATATGTATAATAATATATTTATTTATATACTATAATATAATATAATGTATAGTATAATAATATATTTATTTATATACTATTATATAATATAATGTATAGTAGATATATAATATGTTACACATTATAATATATATATATATATGTATATATATTAAAAAAATATGTACATAGCACATATAGTAGATAGAAAAAGCTCTATCTGTGACGTTCATAAAATTTAACTCACAAAATCCGCATCCTAATCACGATATAAAAAAATAACTGCGTTATGATAAACACCATCCTCTGTGAATTTTGTATTCTTTCTCTATATATAATAATGCATTACAATTCTCTCTATATATATATATATATATATATAAATTTCTCAAAAATTTGGCAGAATATTCGAACAGAACCACTTCCGTTCTTTCGAGAATTCGAAAACAATGATGCATTTCAGTTCTCACAATCTTCACAATCGTTTAATTTCATTTTTTTTTTTTTAATATTTAATATTTTAATAGTTAATATTTTTTCCTAACGCTATCACTTTCGACGGAGGGATAATTTCGCGACTCGACGTACTAATGTTGCAACATTTTACCTGTCCTCGTCCACTGATCATCACTTGCTATCACACTTCTTGCTGAACATCGTTGCCACTCTCGCGAATAACGAATGAAGACTAAACTCGTACACGACGAGCGTACGACTATTACGAGTTCGATAATTGCTCTCTCACGGCACGGGATATAAGCTTAAGAAAGTACAGAAAAACAATGTAAATATACAAGGCGACACACGAAGCAAAATATTTCGTCTGTGGAATCAAACGTTCGGTTCCGAGCCGCCAGACACACGAACGTTCTTTCAATGTTGTTCTTTTTTTTTTTCCAGAGGAATCGGTGATTTAAAAAATTTTAAATTACACAATAAAGATCCAGAGAGTCCACGGATTCAAAACGGACGTTTTCCATAATAATCCTGTCGAAATTTTCAGCTCGCGGTGACCTTACAGAATTTACCGTTTTATTGTGAACGTTATCGTTGAATCCGAGAAATTCGAAACGTCCGATCTTCGATAAAATCAAAGGAAAAAAAAAATCATACACAGAAAGTTTTGTCGAGAGGTCGTTGGAAAGAGAGAGTGTCGATCTCGAAAACCGTGGATCTGACCACCCCCGTGAAGAAAATTCGTTTATTTTAGAGAACGTTCGAGTTTTAACAATGATTTAAAACACCTACATAATACGTAGAAACATAATTGAGAAAAAAACGAACTCGTAACTGTCAACGTGGAGCCTCGCGTTTTAAAATGATATCAGTGCGATTTGTTTCCTTTCTTTTTTTTTTTTTTTTTCTCTCTGACTTTTTGTTATGACAGTTTGAAATATCGACGATTTATTTGTTATACTTGCGTTCAAATTTATCTGTTCATATTAAATATCGAAATGTCGTCATAAACGACTCCACTCGAAGATTAATAATTTGTCATCTAACTTAAAACAATGCCACTTTTCGAGATTTTGCACGCTTCTAGCGAAATTGTAAAATTTCGTAAATTTATCAACTGTTAATATATTATCGTTCACATCATTTTATTATCCTAACATTGTTTTATCATTTGTCACTAGAGAATATTTATTGTGAAAGCAATAGAATTAAAGTAACGTGTGAAAGTTGATTCGTCACTCGAAGATTAATAATTTATCATCTAATTTAAAACAATGCCACTTTTCGAGATTTTACACGCTTCTAGCAAAATTGTAAAATTTCGTAAATTTATCAACTGTTAATATATTATTATTCACATCATTTTATTATCCTCTCATTGTTTTATCATTTGTCAGTAGAGAATATTTATTATAAAAGCAATAGAATTAAAATAACGTGTAAGAGTTAATTGACGAGCAAATGCTTCGTACTTTTCATTTGAATTTTTAAAGGACACGTTATTAGCTTTGCATTGTGAAAAATCGAAACAGTGTGACGAAACTAAAGAGAGAATTGTATAGATTATTATGTACACTTTCATAATCGATCAAATTTATCGTTCAACTACATTCAGGATCTTCGATTTTATCGAAAAAAACGAATGATGAAAATGATGAATGATCTTCATTCATTGACCAGATTATAAAATTGATAAGTTGACAATTATAGAAACTATATAATACGACGAATATTTTGTTGGAAAATTATCGGGATCTGTCAGAGGAATGTTCGTTTGCTTATTTCTGATCTGACGAGAAAAGGAAGAAAAATTGATAAGGATCGTGCTCGCGTTGTGTCAGTTTTTAATCGAGGAAGTTGGAAAGAGGGATGAAAATCGGTGGCCTCGATATTCTCCCCTCGTGGAGAAGTCGAAGGCTTTCAAACGAAACGCGACGCGTATTGAATTCTACCATAAATTTCCTTGCTTCTCGAGTATTTCCTGTCGATCGGCAGCTTATTACTGTCAACAAATTGAACACGCCTGGTGCCGCCTTTTTACCCACTATGAAAAGGCTTCCTCGAATCCGCAATTTTCACGAATCCGTGGTTCGATTGAATTTTTAGGAGAAAAAAAAGAAAAAGAAGAAGAAAACCCTCAATACATATTCCTGAAACGCTTGAATTTTCGTCGATCGACACGCGAACAAATTCTCTTTAGTCCTCTGAAATTTTTGGAGAACTTTTTTCTCGAATAAAGCTTAGAAACCGAAATTGTTAATAATTTATGAAAATAGCAACAAGAAAGATATTATGGATATTTTTTCGTAAAGGAATAAAGCTCTGGCAAGTGTAAGCCTCCTATTTTGATAATTTATAAAAAATGATTACTTTCAATTACCTACTAATAATACTTTATAATTGTTTACAACTGTGATTTATTAATTATAATCCTCCTCCACAATTGTGGAATTTAAAATCACCTGTATTATAACTTTCTATAATTTTCTGTGGGCCTCTATAATTAATTTTCTACAAATCATTACAACTATTGTACAACCTAAAAGTCTCCACAATTATAATTTTCTAGGCGTCCCTAAAATTTAAATAACGTTTTCTAGATAGCCCACAATAATAGTAAAAAATCCATTATAGTTATAGTGAAAGTTCTTTACAAGCCTGTGCAACTATAACCCATAATTCTCTATAAGTCTCCATAATTATAATCTTTCATAATTTTCTACAACTATATTTCTATAACTTATAATTCTTTATATGTTTCCAAAATTATAATTTTCTATAATTTTCTATAATTTTCTACTATATAATTCTTCTATATTTTTATACTATCTGTAATTTTAACGATATTAAACAACGTTTTCTAGCCCACAATAATTGTAAAAAATCCATATAATTACAGTGAACGTTCTTTACAAGCCTGTGCAACTATAACCCATAATTCTCTATAAGCCTCCATAATTCTCTATAATCTTCCACAATTTTCTACAACTATATTTCTACAAGTTATAATTCTCTACACGTTTCCAAAATTACAACTTTCTATAATTCTCTGCTATAATTCTTCTATATTTTTATACTACCTGTAATTTTAATAATAGTAATTCTTTCTTTTTTAATAACATGTAATTATTTTAACAATTTTTAAACGACGAATCACACGTTTTAGCGTTTTTTATTTTACATTTGCAGCGGGAACGTACTCGGCTTTGAACCGTATCAATCGGGGCGGCCTGCCTGTGGCAATTACGGAATGGTTTATTCAAATCGATACGCGGGCCTTTGTTGTGAGTTTCATGTAATAATTGTGTCCAGTTATTGAGATTAATTCCAGCACAAAAGAAACGACAATGAATTTTAACATCAATTTGCAAACGTCGTGGTTGTAAAAATCCTGTCGTAGCTCATAGTAAATCAAAGATATGCGCAATATATAGTATATATTATCAAATATAATATAATATAATATATATAATACATGATTATTATATAATATACACTACTATACTATTATATGCATAATATAGTATATATGTATATGATATAACTACATAATATAATATATAGTATATATTAATCAAAGATATACAAATAGCATACTATGCTATATACTATACATGTACATTATAATATACTATAAGCCAATTTTTGTCTGAAACAAGCTATTTGAATACATCAAAATGTATTCAAATAGCTTGTACAATTTTACTAAAACATAATTGTTCTTTTACGACACAAAATAGTTAGATGAAAACTAAATTAAATAAACTAATTAAATTTCTTGATAGACGGACATGTGAATTATCTATAACATCCATCACAAATATTAACATAACTTAAATTAAGAATGTATTCAATATAGTCATAATATTTGAAATTTGTTGATCATGATATAATCATATTTCACTATTTAATTATAACTGAACAATTATAATCATAGTGTTTAAAATTTATTCAGTACAATACTTAACAAGTTCAATGAATAACTACTACTGTTTAATAGCAAGTGGTTTTAAAATATTTACCAGGACGTTTGCAAACATCTCTACGTTTTTACATTTTTTTAGCTGGAGAACACTACTATTACCTGGGAGCACTGTGCAGCTACGGTTGACGATTTTCATCACTGGACAGCGATGCACAAAATGATACAATTGGCTTATCAAGGAACACACACGTCAAAGCTGATCGATAGACCGTTTCTATCTGATTCGCTTCACTATTCTAGTCTCTGAAAGATAGTCCGTGATTATAGAGATGAAATTTTATAGAAAAGTTATTGTAGTGTAAGTTAGTACCTATTAATCGTTCCGCGTTGGTTAACCACTGGTTATCATTCCGCGAGTTTGCGCTGAAATACCCGTTTAAGCTGAAATTCGATCATCTCGCTGGCAAATCTCTTCGGCTACCTAAAGCAAAATTAATTGGTGGACTCGTATGTGAAATATTCGAAAACCCCCGAACGGAGGTTTCGCGTCTCACTAATATTTAGTACAATTATTGTGACTTCGCTTGCAATGCAACTTCGCGGCATGGCAAAATAACATTACGTGCGCGGAGCATGGAATTCTGTAAATATTAATGTCTTACCGCAACACGTGAAAGAAAAAGAACACAAATTCACGCTGTTGAAACTTCACATTGCATAATGGAATTATTTTTTGGCGTTTGCAATGTTAGTACGAATAAATATATACAATTAAATATATAACAAAATCAAAGTACAAGTTGTAAAAGACTGTTCCTGAGACATGAAGTCGTTTCAAATCTTTAATCGCTAATCTTTTACAATTGTACAACTATGAATATAGAAATATCATTTATTTTAGTTATTTTACAATTTGTATTTTATTTTTATCTTTCTCTGGAATTATTTTTCTGATCCTCTGATCCATAGTTGTTTTGTTTATAATTGTTGATGGAAATAAATGAGAAGTCGTTAGCCTAATCTACTCCTAATGTCCTGCTCTGGGACAACAGTGGCAGAGAGATGGAAAATTGAACGTGTAATGCGTCGCTAATTTTAGAAAAATATCAAACAGCGACTGCGTGGCGATTTTTATTTTTCACCCAGTTTAGAAAAGTGTAATCATCGTGATAGGATTTGAACATTTCCCAAAGTCGAAACCGAACATCCCTACGTGAACGAGGCTTGTGTACCATTCCACCAACTTTGCCCCTCATTTAATATCTACACTTCCTATGCATTTTGCATCGCGATCGTTACGTGACTGCAACTGCAAACGCCAGCTATAAATATTTACGCGAACAGAAAGATACGACGCACGGTTGTTCTTTTTTTTTTTTTTTTTGTAACGCGTGCACTGGAATCGTTCTTTTTTTTCCCAAGCTGTCTAGATTAATTCAATTCGCTTCGAGCCGTTTAATTGTCCGCATAACAAACAAACAAAAAAAGAAAAAAAAGAAAAAAGGTGATGGTTCCCCCTGACCTGAAAAAATATTCGAATTTAAAATGACTTCGTAAACTTCATTGCTTTTACAGTTGTGAAACATACTGAAGAATTACCTTTATTCTAATTTGACGAGAAATTTATACTTTACTGGTGCAACATGCTTACTGAAATATATTGTCGTTATTTTTCATCTGGAAACAATTTTTCGAGGGAGTATCGAACGAAAATAAAATGCATCAGAGAGAGAAACAAACAAATTTTCTGGTTCGAATGTTTCACTGTATTTGTACAGGAAGATCGAACAGGAGGAACCACGCGGGCATCGAGTATGGAATTATCGTTTAATAAAACACAGCGACGAGATAAAGTGGCGGATTATACCAACGCAAAAATCGCGCAATAAACTTTAATTCCCTTATTCGGGGACAGCGAAATCCCGGATATCCAAGCGGCAGGCTTCCTCTGCAATTCTTTTCGATTTATTGTCTGTGGCCTTTCGCATTGTTTTATCCCGATCTAACAAAAAAGAAAAAAATGGTTCCTGAGCAAAACGGAATCTACGTTGATTCTCTCTATATCGGGCAACGTGTTCAAGATACATTGATATTTATTAGTGGTTGGATTTAGGTAAGAACGTAACATGAAAATTATAATATATGCAGTATCGAGAAATGTTACTGCACTTGCTACTCTATTTTGTGCTTATGTAGTTCAATATTTTGGCATAGACTATAGAATGACAGACGTTTCACTTCCTGTACAACGTATGTAGTTAAATATTCTAAGTGAAAAAATTATTGTTGATATTAGATGTATGTTAAAAAATTTATATATATATATATATATTTCAAACGCAGAACGTAAACTTCTAGTCAATAAAGCATTTTATAATCAAAAATATGGATTAACTACTAGTCAAGATCTTCGTCCCTTGTTATTTCATCATTTTGATAAAAACATTCATAGATAGCCATTTAATAAATTCATCTATTAAAAATATAAGAATAACAAAAGCTTTTCAAAAAAAAAATCATTCAAGTGTACATTCCATTTTATGATTCTAAATTACCAGAAGATCCTCAGTTTCCTTATTGCATTCAGAATATAAGGAAACTTTTCTATAAAAATAATATTTCTATTTTTTGAAAATAATGCAACATTAAGTTGCTTTGCTTTGCTTTAACTAATAACATTCTCTACCTCTAATAAGAACAGAACTGAAGAAAATACAGCCTAGACATTTATTGCCATGGTGATAATATATTGAAACGTAAGTCCTAGTTTCTCTGTTTCAAAGCCACTTTCTAAAACGATGGGGAAGTCAACAACGAGCCCTCTAGGAATCTCAATGGCACGTCTAATGGCATAATTCAAAACGCAGGGAACAGAACACCACGTGAAACATTAACAAAACATCTTGGTGACTGGCGTATGTTGTGTTTGAATTGCATGTTATGCAAGCTGCTGCAATAACAGTTGGTAGCCCTGCAGGATAATGGCTCTGGGCATCGCTCCTCAACCATGAAAACCAAACATTGCTTAATTGTGAAATACACAAGTCGAAGCTCTGATCCTACAAAAGGATCAGATTAATCGAAGACACCGAGAAACTCCAAATAAATGATCCATGGAAAACGAACGAGGCCTCGAAACATTCTCTCTTACTGTCCATTTGCTCAGTATCATTTTTGAGAATTTTGTTACGAGAGAAGAAACTCATTGGCGACTCACTAACATGTGCGATCGAGAGAAAGTTGGTCCACTTTTCGATTCGAATGAGAAATATTGATGAGACCAATTCGACAATAAATTCTGTTATGGAAACATATATATATATATATATATATATGTATGTGTGTGTGTACCTTTTCGAGGCGTTGTCAACGAAGACAGCACGTCTCTAAAACGAATTTTCAGTTGCTTTTAGTCTAAACGTATGCTAATTAGACAAATGGATGCGCGTTCGTTGATTCAGAGGAGTTTAGAGTACTGCACTAGGGGAGATTTTCTGTCTTTGTCGCCAACGAATATTCAAATCAGCCATAAACCAGCCGCGTATACGGCATAAATATAAAGTGATATTTAAATTTTTATTTGACACCAGTGAAGAACAGGATTGTTGACAATTTACTTACTTTTTTCCTCTGATCCAAATAAAAAAACACCAACATTCTAGAAAAATAAAAATACACCTTCAACTCAACGTGGACTGATGTAATGAATAATAAATAATAAATTAAATAACGAATTTACAGTACCATTCTGCAAAGGAGTGGTGGGGAGAGAATTTTCTTACAACGAATTTTTTCCAAATTGAACGAAGATTTTCACAGTAAAGATCTATTATTGTTCTATAAATACAATTTAAATATTAATTTAATTTAAATTTAAATTTTATTAATGGACAAATAAAAAATTTACTCGTCTCCGTTATTCACCTAATTTATGTGAAATCACACAAATGTAAATGACATTTATCTTAAGACGAGTGATAAAACAAAATATAAAAAGGGTAAAATACTTAAAACCACGCGTTATCTACTAATTACTTCAAACTAAGATGTCCTCTCATCTTGTATCAACTTTTGAAGAAATGTCATCCACTCTTATGTAAATCCACGTGATTACATTGAATAACAGGTATTAACGTTAACGATCCAATTTACAAATTGATTTACAAACCAAATCATCGTCTGATTCGGAGAAATCTGAGATTCGCCGAACTGAAGCACTGTCTTCTCGCACAGTCTTGCAAGTTAAACCGTTAAACCGTTATTAGAATGAAATCGATGATGAATTCGATCTCGGCCGCGATACAATCGAAACCTCGACCACTGCATCGCAAGCTCGATACGTATCGTTCAATTTTGCGATTGACGCGCAAATCCCTATCCCTCTAAGATCAAATTTCCCTATAAATGTCTGCTAGTAACGCGTGCATGCATACCTGATCAATCAAGTTGAATTCAAACTGGAGCAAAGGAATCGAGAGTCGAATTAATTAAGACGCCACAAGTGGATTCCACTTTCACGACTTTCGTTCATCGATGACACTGAAAATCTCGAGGAAACTAGGTCTTCTGGGAGAAATGTTCCTTGAAATGAAATCCGATTTTTAAGGTTATGTGATTCACTTTGATTACAATTAAATTTCAATTAAAAATCTCTAATATCGCTTAACCTCTTACGCTGGAATGACGTGCCACGCACGTCGAGAATTCTTTGTCCCAAATTATAACATTTTCTCAGTTTTAAGTATATTTAAATGTAACCCAGGAAAAACAAATGATAAGTTTATTACTTCTTAATAACTTCTATCCAGTGATGTCATACCGACGTGTTCAAAATAAAAAGAAAGCGACGAATTATTGTATACGGTTCGGTCACTCGTTATGGTCCGCGTACCAATTGCCAACGCAAGAGGTTAATCATATCAAGCGTTTCTGGATTTTTCTTTTTAATTTCCCGATGTTTAAGGTTATGTGATTCAGTTAAGAATCTCCAATGCTAAATATCTGACGTCTCTGAATCCTGCGAAGAGCAAAGGGTCCCTGAAAGGACAAAAATGATAAAAATTTACGTAAATCCAGAGAGTAATGTGTCAAGCAAAATGCTTTAACGTGCAACGTAATGTAAATTTGAAGCCAGTCCGAGGAAGCTCGTGGTATTGCAAGGGCCACGTTTAGCGAGCAGAATAACATAAATGCCAGGAATATTTTGGTATTCGGCTAAACGACGTAAAGTTGGATGTTTTATGAGGTCGTTTTACTGTCGAGGACCCGTCCTAAAGAAGCGGACCGCGTCCAAGTGAATTTAAAATTACAACGGCCTGCACTGGCGTTCCGTTGAAATTCCTTTTAACAGCTCTATTCGCTCGTGACACGAGTTAAATACGACCAGCCTTGTTTCCAAGAGAATTTTCGCGTGGCAGAAATGGGGATAAAAACCTCAGGCGCGTGGATTAATGAAAATTACGCGTGTAACGCGAGCATCCAGAATCACGACTTAATTCAATTTTCGCGGCAACTGTGCAACATGCAGCTGACTCGTTTCAACAGCCTCCAAATTCAAAATGGCAAGACCCGACTTCCAGCGTCGCGGTCTTTTTATATCGTCGTGATTCCAAAACTGACGACACTGAAGCAACGCGTAATATCTTTTAAATAATATTTATTTTGATTTTAAAATATACGCACAACAGCTTAAGTGCTATTCACAATTAGGTATTTCCTTTCTTTCTTCTTTTCCATTCTTTTCCATTTTCTTGATTTACATTTGTATGTATATATATAATCTTTTGCAGTGAGGTAAACCTAAGTTATCAAAGATATTACGACTGAGAATAGTTCGTAAGAATTGAATTCAAAATCGTCTAACTAATCGGCCTTCCGGTTTACCGTCAAGAATCTGACAATGATCACAGATCAGTAGAACGTCGATTCGATTTGCGTCAACGGGGGACAAGAAAGACCTAGTGTGTATAATATTTGATAGTTACATCGTCGTATAATAATCGTTTCGTTAAATTATCCCTTATATCCTCTTTTTCTTTTTTTGTCTTATTTTTTTCTTTTTCCTTTTTTCTTCATCATTACACGATTCGACTGTGCGCCGAATATGAGATATGAGACGGTCGATCATGGAAGCGAGTTTAATTATTTGTGTCTGTTTCACTTGAATAATATACTTGATAATTCTTCGTTTAATTTCATTAGTTCGTTTTAATCCTAATTCACTTATTTAATTCCCCCTCTTGGTATTATATCTTTTGTGCAATCGCGTAGCTACTTTTTTTTGTATTGTTAGGTCTCCCGCTAACGAGTGGTCGTAACAGGTGAAATATCGAAGCCTGCGAACAGAGATCGAAACATCAAACCTTTCGTTTACTGCTTAATTTCGATATCCATCGTTGATTCAATATTTTATCATATTTATTTTAACAACCATTGGACCGTCTGTGCCTCTTGCCGGCGCGATTTCACACTTCGATCTCCGTTGGAAAAGAACGTGAATCGTACCGACGGAAACTAAGAACAGGTGCTCATCAGAAACGCACTGTGAACAAAAGCAAACCGTCTTCGCGTTTTAGGCCGGTTGAAGAAACCCTGGATTTCAACATCTAAAATGAAACGGAAAAATTTCGATGTGGCAATGTGGCTTGAAAAATAAAATGTGAAGTAAAACAAAAAAAAAGAAAAAGAAATGGAATTTTATTTACTTGTTTAGGATGCTTTTTATGAAGAGCAGAAATTTTTCAATTCCTTTGAACCACGTGTCTGATTCCACCTGTTCTTTTCTTTCCTCTATCACAAGCTTGATAATCATATCCGCTGCGTATTTATGCATGTGTATTGCGTGTGTATGTGTGACAATGAATGTTTCTTGGTTTTCCTTAAACTTGACAAATATTCATAGCAACATTACAAATTGTGACGACAACGATAATAAAGGGATAAAATTGTACTAAGAACGATGATTAGAGATTAGTGCAGAAATATCGAGAAAAATTGTTTCGACGGTGTGACAGTATAAAAACCAAAGTGTATTGAGCTGCGAATGCACACGACGGATTCCTGAACTTTATAATTATTATTATTAATATTATTATTATTTTGTATACTCCCGAACACCTGCGAATACTTTCCTACAGCCATCCATTTCGACTCGAAGATCACTAGCCAATGAAATAATCCGCAAAGTGCCACAAAACGAATACGTTGTAGCTTTAAAAATATTTGTTTGGCACTTGGAACATCAAGCTGATCCTCTTTAACTTTTCATTTATCAAGCGAAAATTTGTTATCGATCGTCAATCATTTATCAGCTAAGCTTGTTACCGACCGCATATTTTTTTATTTTCCTTTTTACCGACCGTAGATTAGTCGAGTCGAGCGTAACTGAATTGCATTCCAGTATTCGCATTTGCAAATTGTGCGTGCCACGTGCACAACACGTACATATGTACATCGGCTAATTATATTACATATGCAACATATGTATATACATCGAACTATGAATTAGGATAGTCGAGTTGATATTTCGGGCCAGAAAGCGATTCATTTCCGCGTTTTAGTTGCCCTAAACGATATCTTTACATTCATGTCACCTTTCATGTACACGATCCAATTTCATCGATCAAGGGGTACATCAAAGTACAAATACATTTCTCTTTTTTTTTTCTTCTTTTTTCTAGTCAAGAAGACAGCGTGCGTCTTTTCTCCCTTCGTTCCATGATTTTCTGTCGCTTGGTTCAGTGTTATTAAAATATATCGATCACTTGAATCTGATATTGACAACTTGTCAGCTCGCAAGATAATACTTTGACGCTTTTAACAATTAATAACCACCTCACTACTGGGACGTCCATGGACCCTCCAGTATAACACTTTCAAGATGACCAAGGCTACGACGTAAGTTCTGGAGTTTAAATTGGTCAACACTATGTTAGATATAGATAGTTAAGATTAGGTACGTAAGTAGATTCGGTATTTAAGATAAATATAGGCTAATGTTGAACTCCAGAACTTAATTTACACGCTACCGTTTTAAAGGAAGACTATGTTTACCGTGAAGCTGCGCCGGGAGAAAGTAAACACGCTTTGCAAACCATTTGCTATTTGAACAGCTGTTCTCTGTCCCACTTGTAGAAACCGAAGAAACTTTGTAAAAAAGAATTCGCAGACAAAAAAAGAAAGAAAAAGAAGAAACTGTGTGAAGGAAAAAAAAACTCGACTTAAAGTATTATATCGAGGTCCGACAAACTTTCCTTCATCTTCGCTTTTGTAGGAATTGGCCCGAGATTTCGACCAACGACATGAACATGAAAAGGAATACGCAATATAGCCGATACTGTGAAAACTACTTAATTAAGTCGCATTTCGCTGATGAATGTCGCCTGAATCAATTCCAATCGTAAATAAATCTCACAAAAAAAAAAGCGACGAATGGCAAATTTACGTAAACTAGAATATTTCGAAAATTTCTTCTCCCGACAAAACGATTGAAAATAATATTTATAGAATTTCCGAATATATATGTATGTATGTATGTGTATATATATATGTATCGAAATACGATGATATGACAGTTCAGACGATCTTGAAAAGCATGGTATAAATATTACTTTCGCGAATCTGTGCCCGCACACTTCGGAATGTTCGATCAAAAGCGTCGAAAGCTCGTCCCAAGTGACTTGATTTCCTCTGCAGCAAGTACGAGCCGACATGTATCGTTAAAACAATATGTATCGAACTGCGGGAAGGAGCGTTTTTTCTCGGTTTCCTTTCGACGAAAAATCAACGCGATATATTGGTCGATCCGATCGTCCGAAATTACCAAAGACGCCGTTGATATTTGCGTGAAAGAAATGAAAAAAAAAAAAAAAAGAATGTATTTCCTTTTGTTGAAACACGTTAAGCTTACTTTGATATTTTGGACGATCAACTGAATAATTCACACAGTTTTCTCGTTCCGCGCGCCTGCGATATAAAATAGCTCGAGGTCCTCGAACGTAACTACGGACGAAGGAGCCAGTCCTCCGTTTGTCGTTTTAAAACGCTCCTCGATAGATCCTTACTTACATATAGAACTCGATTTATCTCCGATAGGTAACACAGTAAACGCGTTGGAGGCCGCGTCGAATCGCTTCGCAAAGCAGACGAGAACGTCTCGCGAGAAGAAACATTATTCTAGAACGGTCTTTGATATCACACGAGAATCTTGGCACCTGTCAGAGTATTATCTTGGACAGGACAAAATACGACGTGATCCCTGACGGTGTTGGAGTCTCGTACGATACATAAGAACATGTCAGGATATTTTCCACTAGTTCTCGGTAAAAAGAAAGAAACGCATAACGGCGTAGACTCTTGACCTCGCTGTGCGATAGAACGAACAGAATAATTAACAGTAATATTATTAAAGTGAAACTTCCTCGTCGAAGGTTGCAATTATCGACTCGATAACTATTACGTAACGTTGTTTCATCGTACACTTGAAAAAAAAAACAAAAAAAGAAAACGAATGGCAGTTGCGACTAGAAGAAGAGTAGAAAAACAAAACAGGCGACACAGCGTGACACAGACTCTGCATACGTTCGACCGATAAAATAGAGATCAACTAGTCGTGCAGCCCTCCTGGCGCTCTGTAAAGAGCTCTAAAGGGATCGAGAGAAACGGTAAAGCGATTTTGAAACTTGTCGGCGTTCGCAGGGAAAACGGAAACCCTTTCGTGGTGTCTCTGCCTCCGCTACAATCGAATAGAACTCTACAAAAATAGCGTGAACTCTCCGGGGCACGCGGAACCGTGTACAAACAAGTACATACGTCTTCGATCCACGATATAAAAAGTAGAAAAAATAATATAGCGGCGCTAAAGCAAGGTTTGAAGCGCAAACCGAAGGGTTTCTCTCGCTGAAAAAGGCGGATACTGAACATGTCGGGACGCGTGATTTCACCCTTCGCGCAATTTCCGCGAGCGCAACAATCAGTTCCTTCGTTTTCATTCTCGGAAAGATCATGTGAAAGCAATGCAAGCCTGTGTAATTTGACGAATTATCTCTTATTCATAATCGAGTGCAAAGGGTGAAAACGTGGAAAGTACGAAACTGTAGACTAAAGAAAGTGTAGACAAAGAAGATATAACTTCCTCTGCTTCTTCGCATCGCTAAATCCATTCGAGCCTCGCGCTTGCGTGAAGAGACCGCACTCGTTTTAACAACGTCTTAGGCTAAACCGTCCGTGTTTAAACTTGTCTAAACCCTGTGTATGATATTCTCCCACGGCTTATCTTGATTTTGGTGATTGAACAGACTATCACCGACGAGATTGTGCGCGTTGACGCTGCTCTCTCATCATTTCAATGATTCCCAAGTACACGTTAACCGAACTTAGAGACCTAACGAATCTCCGATTAGCCTTCACTATGTATTTCTAAACACCTTTCCTTTACTCTCGTATGCGTAGTTAAACAAACATAAATAAATTTGGAAGAATATCCGTTGTTCTTCCTTCTCGTTCTATCTTGCGTTCAACATCCGCGTCACTTTGCCGTTAAGTTAAGATCCTACGTCCTTTTATATGGTGTTCCTTTCTTTAGTCCAGGTCTAGATTTAGAAGCGCAATTCGCCAGGTCGATCGACGACGGGTTCTCGTTTTATCCGATCCTTGGGTTCTCGTAGAGCTCGTTTCACTTAGTTCCTCTCAATCTGAGTCTTGAACGACATGATACGGAATTCTGCAATGACGTAGGGGTCGCTACAAGCTTATTCGTCTAACTGAAGCTGGTTGGCGACGTTACTTTTGAGGGCTGGTCGCTTGGAACCTGGGTAGGCAGAGGCCAAATTTCGTCTCAATTCCAGTGAAGATCGGAAGGGCAATTTGATACCCTCCTATGTGGTCTGGATTCGTCGATCGGATCTCTTGTGCCACCCCTGTTGCAGGCACCTTTTGCTCCGATCCCGTAGGTCGGCTGAAAAAAATATTCCGTGTCATTACAGAGGGTACACACTATTGCGAGGATGATGGTGATGATTTTCTGTTGGTGTCTGCTTGAATTCGCTGGAAGTTCGGAGATGTTAAACTGGATATACAGGATATACAGTTTTTATTTCTGAAGGAAAGGTACTTACCAAAAGAATAAGGAGTTCCAAATGATGTTTTAATAATTTGCATGCACAGGAGACTTAACCGGAGTGGAGAGTAAATAAAAGTCAACGGATATGGACAAGAGTGTAAATAATATAATCAAAAACTATACTTACGATCCTCCAAAATCAACTACGAAGAGCCTTTGCAAAAGTTCATAGGTGAAGAGGGTGACCCCGAATTGAGGCGATGATCTGAATACTCGTGCTGTAAAGTGGAAAGGCAAGTTAAATGAAATCGCTTGATCCCCGTGACATTTTCACACACTGGTTCATACTCTTTGTCTGAATAAAGATTTGAATCCCAAAAGTGAACATGAATGTTATGACCTTCAATGAATGGACACATCTTCAGATTCAACATTGAAAATACTCGAAAAATCTCCCTCCTAGGACTAGAATTGACAATGTACGTGATTATTAGTTTCATAAATCAACAGACAATGGGGCAAAGATGAAATAAGAAATGAAGTTACGTGAGGAGAAACCGTGCGATGCAATGTTTCTTTCTTTTTTGTTTTTTTTTTTTNTTTTTTTTTTTTTTTTTTTTTTTTTTTTTTTTTTTTTTTTTTTTTATTTGACGACCACTCTGCATACAAAAAAATAAACCTGGTAAAAGACAGAATCACGAGAGAAAAACAAATGGCTCAAAAAGAAGAAATAAAAGAATGGTGGCTGGTTGGGAAATTGAAAAAGAAAGAAAAGAAAAATCACGATAACTGGCAGGCAGAGAGAAAAAGAAGTACTCACTTAGAAGTAAGACGCCAGGTCATATTGGGGGGAAAGAATAGTCGATCGATGCAGCAGGGCCGACGCCCGCGCATGCAATCGACCAAATCAAAAATGTATTACTAACTTTCTCAAAGTACAACTTAAAATAAATGTCACGCCCTGCTAGAACTACGAAACGTTCTCTCAATTCTAATACAATCGCAAAGTAGAATCTTATACCTGTAGCTCCTTTCCAGAACGCCCTCACGCCTTCCTCCTTGTAAATTTTCTTCGCACAATCTAATAATCCACTGTACGTTGTTTGACCTCGTCTAGCTACAACCTAAAAATTAACATAACAATTTAATACAACATACAACCAAATTTATACAATTCTACAATTTCTCTTTCTCTATGAATATGAACAAAAAAAGGAAAAAAAAATCGTACTTGTAATCTGGTCTTTATCACGTCTGCAGGAGTGACCAGCGCTGCTGCAGGAACACCGGCAATCGCACCAGATACCAGCAACGACAACGGAGTATTGTAACCTCCTTCGTCCGCCAACCGTGTCTTTGTGTGAGCGTACATTGGGAAGTAAATTGCGCTGAAAGGGATATCCCTTAAGAAACAAGCTCTTGCACCCTAAAACGTAAAAAAAAAAAAAGATTCTTCAACTTTTCTTGTTAAACACCTATTTCAAATTGCAGACTATACTCGCCGTGTACCCACTTTGTACAAACCGAAGAGGCCTAACTCTTTTACAACGGTCCAAGCTCTCACTTTACTTCCACCTGCTATCTCTCCGGCAACTTGCAACCGGATCTTGACAATTTCCAGTGGATTCGTAAATATTACCTGAGAGGCTCCAGCCTAAAGGACAAAACGAAAACGAAAATTCTGGATTAAAATTAGAATCACGGGACGATTGATCGTCCGCCGATTGGAGTGAAAGGTCGAGTGACGTTCACGGATCACTTACACAGCCGCCGGCTATAATCTCCCCGTAAAGGGGCAGATTGCTGTTTTTATCCATGAACTTATCTCTGACGAAATCGTTGACGGTCAGCTTGATGGCCTTCTCCGGTGCTACGCCCATCAATTGAGGAACCAGGCCTCGGTAAAGGCCGAAGAAGCCTTCATGCCGGATCACCTGTCAAACGCAGGACACCAACTTCATAATTAACAATGCAGACAGTGTATCGTAGCGAGACTTTTCGATTCCAACCTTTTGGAGGCAGTCAAAGCTGTTTCGATACATCAGCTCCCCAACCAATGAGCCGGTTCTCTGGTTCTGCATCCTCGTCTTCACCAAGTCGATGGGGTAGACGGCTGTAGCGCCGACAGCTAAAGAAAATTCTCCATCTAGTTTCTCTTATTTCCAATTACTCGACTCCACTCCCGAGGGAGTTGGCGTCCCAACTTCGAAAAAGCAATATTTTCCAAATAATTCTTTTTTTTTTTTTTTTTTTTTTTTTGGAATCCCAAAAATCTCCACGGCTGCAAAGAGAGTGAATGAACGATGGAAACGTACGAACTTACCACCACCGATGGATCCCAGTACAAAACGGTATCCGCTCTCGAGTATCTGCACGATCACGCCACGCTCGTCAGGACTCTGAAACAAGAACGCTGAACTATTGAACGATGAAGCTAGCGCGACAAATAACATGGACTGTTTTCCAAATAGACTGTCGCGATTCTGAGATGGGCTGATTGTCTCGAGGGACCATCTTCCGTCGCCACACTTACCGACACCGCCTTGATCTCGGCTAAACGTTTGGTGATCTGCTTGAAATACTGCTCGGGTGTAATAGCCACGAGATCACTGTACACTATCTTCCTGAAACCCGAGAAAATCCATGCTCAATACGTAGATTCATAGCCATGGCCGAGAGGATAAAGCAGTTTTAAGAAAAACAAGAACTTGGGAGAAAGGAAGAAAGAGATTGTTTCCGATTTAAAGAAGAAAGAAAAAAGAAGAACAGATAGAAAAAAAAAGAGCAAGGTATTTCTAGGATGGTCATTATAGTAAGAAGGACGTCGATGGCACTGCCTCGAGTGATACTAAAAAAAAAAAAAACGTAGATCCTGTCAAGTACAAGTGAGACCCTTAAACGTGTCCTCAAGTCTGTCATACACAATTGGACAAAATGGAAATATCGTTAGTGCCCACGATGTGCAAACGTTTACAAATACCATCGCCCTAAGATAAATGCTGAAGAAAGTAGGTGAAGACAATGTGAATATTATATGTCGATTTATGTACATACAAGATACATTGGCAAAAGAAATGGGAATTATCGCTCTAGAAGGAAACGTGAAATTTAGAAGCGAAACAATTCTCGTCGCTGAAACACTGATTGCGAGCTAGAAAGAATCGCGGTCTTGCAATTAAATTTTCATCTTTCGAAAATTCATTTGTTCCTCCCGTACTGTATTGTAGAGGAATTCCCGTTGCTTTCGCGCGAGGCCAGCATTATGCAATTAATTAGAACGAATTTATAGCACGTGATTATTCTTGTAATCGCATAAAAGACGCACCCAAGCCGCGAATCTGCCTCGTCATCTTCCGTAGATCTGTGTTCCAGGCAGCGTAAACACGTAAACAAATGTATTCAATCATGGGAACTTCGATCGGCGCTTGCAGAAGATCGGATAATAATTATTGTGGGAAGCATTTTTTAGTTTCTTATTCGGTAAGCATAGAGAGAAGGCGAGTTTTAGAAATGATTCAATTCAGCGGGAATAATCTCCATCCTTCCTTTGCCAGGGGGGTACACAAAGCGCAATATACTTTTTCTTTTTTCTTTTTTTTTTTTTTTTTTGCATGATGACGATGTTTGCTTGCATCACAATTGCACACATTGCTTCTCGTTGACCAGGCCAACGTGGAAAACATCGTGATCGCACGGTTTTGGCTCGTTCCACGTGTGACCTTTCTGTGATCAATCGGTGCCGAGGAGGATGGCTCGCTCTCAGGATTGGAGATACTCACCCAGTTTGATGTAGGAGGTCGCACAGTTGAAAGAGAATGTCCACCTCCAGTGGCGTGATCTGCGACATCATTTGTGCGGAATGAAGGAACCTCTCTGAAACGGTGAATCACAATCAATTATCGTTTCGTTCCATTTATCGTTTCGACGTATATTCGAGCCGTTTATTTTGAAAGTGGCTCAAGTCGCATTTTAAGAGTTTTAAACCGACATGAAATATATTATGCAGTAAAATTTTAAGAGCTATATTTTTTTTATTATTAAAGTAGTAGCGTTCGCACTACTCGCTCAGATTCAAAATTCTGGATTTACCGCGTTGAGGGGGGCCAAGAAACTTTAATAATATTGAATTGACACCACTGTACAAAACCGTAAGACTAAAACGCAACACTAAAATTAGGGAAGAATTATAAATTAAGAAATATATTATTTGAATGTAACAGTTCTTTAATAGTGAATAAAACTTGAGTATTTTTTTAATTTTATAACACAAAATTGTAATACCTTTTTTTTTTCAAGGGAATTTTATTTTTTTCCAGGGACTTGTGCCTTTGTAAAAATTAAACAATTCATTCATTAATTTTGAAAGTGGATCAAGTCCATTTACAGTCATCAAAAACGTGCTATCTTCTAAACAACAAGTTTATCGTACTAATTGGGTTGGCAACGCAAAACTATTACACTACCATGTTATCAGTTACCAATATTTTCAAATTTATCAAACCTTTCAAAATACGGCTCATTTCATATTTATAACGAGCGAGGCAAATCAAATACCTTTAGTAACTTCTTCATATCTGTGGCCGTTGGTCGCGTTAAGGTAAATACGTTTAATGAGCTCCATATTATTCAAGAGGGAGTTGAACGCCATGAAATATGGAAAGCTGACTTTCCGTCCACCCTGCCCTGTGCTGGCCGCCTGTCATTATCGTTAAATTAATTAATTAACTGTTCCTTCACGCGCCGACGAGAGGAACACTCTAAAATCGATAACTCACGGCAACTAGGTTGTCCCTCACATCTTTGGTCAGCAAGTGACTTTTGATACTGAGCATGATATCCTGGAAGTCTAACGCCGAAATGAAACCCTGGCCGTCCTTATCAAATTTCTTGAATGCCTCTGTCGCGTACTCTTCGTGGAAATCCTAAAAAAAAAAAAAAGAAAAGAAAAGAAAAACAGATGTTAACATCAAAGAGGTACACAAACAAGTTATATAAACTCTATATAAATGAGAACTTACATGCAAGAACTGACTGAACTCCGGATAGTTGATCAACCGTCTCTTATCCTTTCCGAAATAAAGTTTAATGAAACTACTGTCCATATTGAAAGGCATCCGCTGATGGAGTTCCGTCTTCTTCATCACCTCAGCGAACTCGTCTGGAGCGTAAATACAAACTTAGAAACTCGTTGTTGGTTAATCAACGACGACTTACGAAAAGGTTTCTACGCACCAAATGCAACCATTCCGTTTCCATTAGTATCGAACAGCTGGAAGGCTGTCTTGTACAGTGCATCCGGCACGCAGAGCAGCCCCTCGAACGCTTGGAATTCAGCGAATGATATGAGTCTGCGGGGGAGAAAAGAAAGAGGTCAGTCAGATTCGTACGTTTGGTAGAATTTTTCATTCGCCGGGCAATTTCCTTCGAAACGAAACCATCGAACACAAACCCATCTTTACTGGTATCGACGATACCAGCGAGCAGATTAACGGAGTCAGGATTGTAGTCTGGGTTGGTGTAGAGTCCAAGGTAACTTCGGACGAAGTCAGACGGGGTCATGAACCTCTCGCCATTCTTCTCTCTTGAAGCGTACTGCAATTTTTCCAAATCTTCGTTTACTTTTTTTCAATCGTTAAACATGTATAGCATATGTATAGTAATATCGACGTAATAATAAAATCAAGGTAGGCTGCCAAAGTTTGCGCAATTTTGCAATCAAAACTAATTAAATGTTAATTTAAATAGACGTTTCAAACGACAGTTTTGAGACTGCCACTACCGAATGCATGAACCGATTCGCAGTCTACTGATAAGAGTTGATCATTGCAAAGAAGATTGTTTACCTGATTAAATATTTCATGGAGGCGTTCAGTATTTGCACGCTTTAAATATCCGGAACCCTGGAAATCAAATGTAAAAAATTAACGACCCTTCGATGAAAGATGGCAAAAAAGAAAAAAAAAAAAAAAAAGAAAGATTCTCTTAAGATTAAATTATGAACGAGTTAAAGTGTCGCACGAGTGACGTTGACTGCAGACATTATCAGTCCGGAGGTAGGAAAAATGACAGCGGATTGTTGAAACAATACGATAGACATTCGAAGTTAAGTAATGTCCGTTGATTTACTGCAACATTGACGACCTTCGGTGTGATTAGTTGTACCCTGTTACACTAGTATAATGACAAATATATATATATATATATATATATATAATGACACTATCTCGAAACGAAGGCTACGAGCCACGGGTTATCAGCGACAAAATTTATCGTTACGCGATAAAAGAAAAAAAAAAAAAAATAGGAAGATTTGCATTGAATTGCGTAAACCGGCGTTCGTGATATCGAGATTCGAACGCGTGATTGATTGATGAAATTCCACGTGTAATAAAATCAAACGAAATATGAAGCACACGGCTAGCTCGTTGATAATATAACCGGCGTTAAATTAATTTGCGTTCGACATCGTAACAGCTGTCCGATCGTATAGTTCAAAGTTCAAATGTAAGACTGAACTTAACCATTCTATAAAGGGATCACGACCCCGGTTTGCCTTATTTAATAATTCGAACAAGAGCCGCGAAACGATGTTCGCTCCCCCTCCCTCCGATATACAACGAAAAGTATGTAAAATGAATCGTAGCGGCTGAGCGAGTGGGAATTAAATTTGCATAAACTTCGCATTTACATAGCATTTATCGGATAGCGACCTTGAAACCTGAAGGTACACGTGCTCGTGGAAATTAGCGGAATTCTGCCGCTAATTGAAATACTTAAAAACCGAATGCCGTGACTCCCATTTATGATTAGTCGAAGGGCAACAATGACACAAACAAGCGAGAGAAAATGCGCCAAAGCGATCGCGACTCTTACTTAACTAACTAACTAACGTTGATATACGTGTGCATGAGACTAGTCACGTACTAGTCGCGTGAGTAGCAAGCCGCCTTTTATTATATTCGCTGTTTCACGGTCACGCGCGTCGTTCAAGAACTTGACGCTGAAAGTAACGCCGGGCTATAGTGCAACACACAGTTGCGTGCCAGTGGTGTACTATGATAACTCGATCATTCTACCAAGGAAATACCAGCTGTTCTCAAAATAATCCTCGTTCTACACTGCTCGTTTTAAAGTGTTCTCGCGGGCTTAACCCCGCTGCGCGCTGGCGCAACCGATTGCGGACCATAACGAGTGACCGAACCGTATACAATAATTCGTCGCTTCCTCTTCCCTTTGATATCACTGGACAGAAACTATTAAGAAGCCAATCAACTTATCATTTGTGTTGTTGCCTGGGTTAGGTACATTTAAATATACGTAAAACTGAGAAAATGTTGCAATTTGGAGGGGGGAAAAAAAAAATTCTCGACGATGCGTGGCACGTAACTCCAGCGCTCTTAACTGTAACTTCACCAACAAGCAGATAACCCACACAGTTATCGAAAGGTCACCGATGCGTGAGCATTCCGATTTACAAAGTAACGAGAGACGGAACATGGAGAAAGGCGTCCTCTTCACGCGAACATACCGCTGGTGACGACAAACCACATACCATCGCAAGGTCTCTGGATTCTTCTCTCTTTGATTCTCTCAAGTGAAACAAATCCGACGTGATGGCGCGTAACGGTACAATATTTCCTCAGAGAAACGGCGTCAGCTTCCCCTTGGGATCAACATTCTGGCGTTGAAGATGGCAGAAAAAAACGATCGCTGAACGCTTCTGAGGCACGCATACGTGCGCTACACACGATTGAAGGATGACAATGAGAAAACGAGTGGGCGCTGCCACGCACGCGAAAGTCACGATGAGACTGAATCGGCCTTGCCATACGAAAAGAGAACATTGCCACGAACAACTCCCTCCTCCTCTCTTGCCGCCAGCTCCTCCTCCCTCGAAGATCATCGCCTTTTTTTTTCCTTTCGGTTTCAGCGATAGCGTATCGCCTCGCTTCTTGTGCAAATAATACTCCTCTCGTTGTATCTAGAAATCCATGTGAATTACAGAGTTGCGTACTACAGGCTTTAGCATCTCGGAGGCGTGAGGTATTTTTAAACTGACTCTTCCTACTTGTTCAAACGTTATAGATACCTTTTATCGTCATAGATACCTTATACCGATTTTAAAAATGAATTGTTAAGAGGCCGTCACTGACGTCGTAACTCACAACATGAGCAACCAACGTTCTGGGTCTTCTTTATACCCTTCGTGTGTCCTCGGTATCAATACAACTACTTTTTTTGTTTCCTCCAATGTCACACGCACGTCGTTCGTTCTTCGTCTGTTCCTTTTTCCTCTTTGTCGAGTATTCTCGACTTTTTCTGTTCTTCCCAGTTCTTCCGTTGCCTCCTTTGTGTTTCTTTGAATGAGAGAGCAATGTTGTGAGACGCCATTGGAGATCTCGATCATTGTCAAGAGCAAGTATTTTTGTGTACTCACGAGCGCGTGCCTTGCCACGACCGGTTGCCTCCATTTTGCAACCGCCATGTGTTACGTAATCCTAGAAGCTGGTTCTCGACGCAAATGCACGTGCCGTTTACCGAGCTACGTTAATTAAACCAGTTAATCAATCTTTTTGTTTCTTTCTTACGATCGTACGTCGAAAATTAAACATCAAATTAACATCTAGACGATACAGACCGTAATCGCCTCTAATTAACTTATGTACATTGTCAATACATATCACGATTAGATTTAATTTTATTCATATTGGAGCTTAGCTTTAAAACAGGAACCTCTTTGTTTTATAATTCTTCCCCCTCTGCGGGGTACTAAACAGCGTGGCTTAATTAAAAAGTGAATCAGAAGCAATCATTCTCCGCAAAAGAGCCATGTAATCAATAGACGATAAAAAGAAGTAACGCCCAAAGGATTTCCTGCCACGTTTCACAATTTATAGTGGCCTGTATCGAGTAGATATAATTTTCCATCGCTGTTGTCTCGTCCCGTGGAAGGTACACAGACGTTTCCCTCGTGGAAACTGAAATTCTATCAGTGCAAAGAACTCTATCTGCCGTGCTCGGATTAATGGGGGATCGTTTTACCTTCGCTGATGACACAATTCAAAATGGCGCGATTTATACCAGCAGCGGGCACGAGCGAAATTATGCAAACATTTCGTGCTGATGATTGAAAAGAAACGGCTGAGAGTGTTTGGAGGAAACGTTTGTAATTCCCAATCTCGCGACATGGAGAGAATTTTTATAATTAGAACGAACGAAGGCCACTCGGCCGTTATGTCAGTCCTTATAGTGACGTTAAAGGCGGTTAGTCGTGACTAAACGTGTCCAGGGCCATTTGTCTCTTTGAACTCCGTTACTCCGACAGCGAAACGTTAACCTCTTTGCGCTGGATGACGTGCCACGCACGTCGCGAATATTTAGCCTAAAATTGCAATATTTTCTCAGTTTTAAGTATATTGAAATATAAACAGAGGCAAAACAAATAATAAATTTATTACTTCTCAGTAATTTCTATCCAGTGATATGCCGATGAATTCAAAAAGAAGACGAATTATTGTATACGGTTTTGGTCACTCGTTATGGTCCGCGAACCGGTTACTAACGCAAGAGGTTAACCTCTTGCGCTGGAATGACGTCCCACGCACGTCGCGAATATTTGGCCTAAAATTGCAATACTTTCTCAGCTTTAAGTATACTGAAATATAAACAGAGGCAAAATAAATAATAAATTTATTTACTTCTCAGTAATTTCTATCCAATGATATGCCGATGAATTCAAAAAGGAGACGAATTATTGTATACGTTTTTGGTCACTCGTTATGGTCCGCGAAAACCAATTACTAACAGAAGAGGTTAAACTTGACTAACAATTATTCCCATGAACACCGGGAGAATGTAGATGTCGTAATGTCAAGGTCCAACGTTTCGATTCCACGTCGCGCGGAAATCACAGCCACCCGGATACGTTTTAACAAAGACAAGATATCTGTACCATCTGATTACACTGAATTACCTGGATACACGCCTCGCTATCAGTTACGTCAATAGCTCGAACCTTTTTCAGATAAGAACGCAAACGATACGTACACAGCTTGGCTTCCAATACGCTAATCCCTCTTTGCAAATCATTCGCATTTCTAATCGGTCAGATCGGTCCGAGGAACGACTTGGCAAGGGAAAAAAAGAAAAGAAGCAACAGGTGCGACCCGAGACGGCAAGGGCGGTTACAAAAGCGACGATGGATAATCTGATGCGAGTGTGTGTGCGCGAGTCAAAGATCTCCCGTATTGGATCGAGACAGATAACTAACTTGGAAGGCATCTAATGCGGTTAAGGAATTTCAGTCTGCTAGCAGGAGAGACCACCGATGGATAATCTGAACAAAAACAAGACTGCGAATTTACTTAATGAATCGGCTCGAACGCGATCGACAACTACAAGGTCGCGTCATTCGTTGCGGATTATCCGTCCGACCATTTTGTAATTTTAATTACACGAGTCTCGGGTATCTTGCTGAGAAACTCCTAATCATTTTGACAAAGTACCGTTCTCTTGATAAAAAGTTTATGATCATTTCTTTGTCTCGAGTATCGAGCTGGAATTTGTCTGGCAAACCTAACCTTTTAACTCCGTTTCTTTCGAAATTTACCTCTCCTAGAAATTACACTTGTAACATTATCTTTCAGTTTTTAGCAAATTCTGCTTCATCTGAAACAGGCTTAATTCAAACTTTTTCAGAAACTTAATATTTATTTTAATGTTCCGAGAGTCTAAAGGAGAGAATTTTCTAGATGGATAAGAACGATATTATCAACTCGACATCGAGTATCGGATATCAAGGCGGAAGATTGCATCTAACAATTCTTTCGCGCCGCAAAATTCAATTAGCAACGAAGCAAATAGATACTTGTTAATGGAATACCCAACGTACAGCACGTATTCACGTAACGAAAGGACAATCAAATTCAACAAGAGGAAAAAGAAACAAAATCGGCAACTAACAATCGGCAATCAACCGCATTCCAATAAAATTGCCCCGCTGTTTTTCCATTCTGGTATCACAGAGTCACGGTTAACACATTTTCCGGTTGGAACTTCTCCGTTTCATCCAAGAAGCGTAAACTAAACAACAGACCACGATTCACACAGTCACAATCACGAGATGTGATTATTCACGAGCGATTATATAGTTAGAAGCACCGTGTAGTGGACAATTAACATCGATTTAAAAATGATGAATTTCATTGCAGAAGTAGACTTAAAACGTAACAGCTCAGCTAACCTCTTCGTAACTTCCGTTGTTCGTCTCATACATTCTCACTTCCTCATCCAATTTTCTCGTTCAATGAGCAAGAATCCAACACACCAATTGGTCACTTACTTTTTTTTTTGTTGTTAGAAAAAAACACGACGAAAAAGAGAGAACGATACGACTTTTGGTCCCGACTCACATGACGGCGATATACATGGATCGTACCCTGCTCTCTAGAGAGATGTTACCTCGAGAACGATCCAGGCGTGACTGGCGGTGAGCTCACGCTAACCTCGCGACGCAACTGGTGCAGGTTTACGCACAAACTGGGGAGGTAGACACGAGGTCCCCGACCCGCTTACGGGGAAAACTGTTACAGGAAGGCCCAGATATATCGCACAGCCTTGCACGGTCAGTCAGTGTATCCATCTCCAGCTGATCTCGAGCAAAACATCCAATTCCAGCGTCGTCTTCTTTTTAAAATTAAACTGCAATTGTAAATTGAAACTTTTCCTCTGCTTTAATAAATTTAAACTTCTTAAACCTTTATTTAATAGGTTCCATGATAAATGTCTAGTTTTCTTTTTTTTATTTCTAGGAAATCTCCCAAAGGGCCAAGGCGACTGAAAATACACGCGCAAACACACCAAAGGAACAGAGAGAATTCCCGAAGGAAACTGCGGCAAAATCGAATTCCTAGCGTGGTCGACCTGATTCTGCGACTGAGTCCGATGTGTCAGAAGCCAGGGAACGCGAAATCTCGCGGTTAACCTGGATTTGCCCGCGTATCCATGCCAAGCTGGGATCCTGGACTAACCCAGACCCAGTCCGAGAAACAAACAACATGAGAAAACCGGTTGAAACTCATCCAGATCAGATAGATGCATATATTTAGAAAGAATATACTGATTAAATCGCTAGCTTTTACTAATGCAATCATTCCTGCCACATTTCCAGCCGATTTATTCCATAACTGAACTTAACTCTCACGAAAGTGAAAAAGCTTTTGCACAATTCTTGATAGGCAGGAAATCAAGAAGTTTAATATGGTTTAATGCATTTGAATAAGATCTTACTTCTCAGGTTCCTATATCTCAAATGATATGATTGATTTTCTATATTTTAGAAACTAATTTTAAGACACATGCGAAAACTAACTCTAAGTGATTGAACAACTTAGTGATTGTTCCTTACCGCAAAGAATTTCAAACAAAACCGTGTCAATGACATGACCAAACTATACATAGACCACATCTTATTATATGCGGCCTTGGCGAGAGTATAAAATTGAAATGTTCCCTCTAATGATTTCGAAGAACAAAAAAAGATGAAGGTGGAAATTATCTGAAGATAGAATTGAGACAGCAACGCGAGTTTGTCAGTGAATCGAACGAATTCACGGTAGAATAATGCCGTGGCTGGGATAATAATACTATATCCAGGCCTCGCGTATGCGAAAGGAATTAGGTCAATGCGAAAGGAACATCCAGGATGAATCTCTCACAACCGTGAGAGAAACGCGTACCATTTCACTAGAAAACTGTATCTGCGTTCGAAAACAAAAACAAAAAAAAAAAAAAGAGAGAAAATTCCACGTTGTTTCCAGGTCAATGATGAGATTTTTTAACGAGACACAAATATACAATTCATCGGATACAAAACGATTTCTGCTTAGTCTACTACGTTCTACTTTTGTCTCGAACCTTTTTTTCTTCCTTCCTTTTGCGTTGTAATTTCAAACCTAATTTTCCCGACGGTGTGGACATTTAATTTCTTGACACGTTGACAGAAAAAAAAAGGACATTGGATACTAATTCGGTGATTCGTTATAGGTAACTATACTCCAGAGTAACAGTGGAAATTGGCGATGGTAGTGGATGAAATTAGAGCAGAAATCGAAAATGAAGAGGCGCCTTTAGGCACGTATCCAACGTAGACGTAATAATACGTAGACTGCATCCGGTCAACAAGATAGCAAGAAGCGCGTGTTTACGCTACTCCCAATATAAATCTCGCGCCCTACATATTTCCTCCATTGTTTCTCAAAACGTTCGTCTCAATTAAAAAATATAAATATCCTCGCCACGATGCCTCACGATCTTCTTTTATTTTTAAGCACCAGGCTATCGATCGAATTCAAACTCGGAACGAGTCGGCATTTTTCGCTAGCATTCCACGCCGATTATTCCCTAAGAGATGTAAGAGACTTTTAAAAAATTGGCGTTCTTTTTTGTTAATTAAAGAAGAGAAAAAAAAATAAACAAAACCTGAATGTCGAACGAGTATCGCGGTTTTTGCGCAACGTCGTTCACATAAATTTATTCCGGAGCTCGGAATTAGCACGGCCTGAAAATTCTCGAGTCGTAGTATTTTCGGTACGCAAGCAGCTCTAAAATCTACGGGCACACCTCTTAAGGGTATTGACTCTGCAACTCCGTCACCAAACCAGAAAAGGACATTCCACTCAATTACGAAAGCTCCGGCTGACATCTGAAACTGCCATTAACATTATTTATTAATTATAAAATTAATAATACGTATATAATAAACAAAGCTATTAACATTACGTTGCGAATGCTACAATTACAGATACCGGGAATATCAGGAGACTTAACTTCTTGAACGTTTATCAAACTTGAGTATGTGACGTGATGCAATTATTGAAGCTGTTTTTTCCTATACAAATTTTTCTACGTTATTCACACGAATGAAAAATGATAGATAGAATGATGGAAGTATTTATAAAATTTAATATTTTTATCTTTTCATCGCAGATTAACAATCTTTAACAGTCTTTAACTGTCTATGAAGTCAGTCAGTATTTAGTGAATCAGTCAGAATTAGTCATCTTTAGCATAGTTTATTCAGACAGAATTAACTGTCTGAATGGAGTAAAAGCAATCTGGCTTCTTAAGTAATCAATCTGCTAACCAACTTAATCAATCTTGCTAAACAAATCAGTCAGTCAACTCCAGTTCACTCATTTCCTATATCAGTGGGTGGTCCTTCGACACCAATCAAAAGCGATCTTAAACCAGTACAAATTATTGTACAGAGATAAAGTCTCTTTACAATTTCAAAAATGTATTACAAAGGCAATTAATATGATATCTTCATTAGATTTGTTTTACGTACTCTGTGGTTATCAAGATTTTTATCATATCGCATTTCAGGTACCTTGTTGATAAATAAGATACTGTTAAGTGAACCCCTTACAAAATGGCTACTCCTCAAGACAAGGCACTGTGTATCATGGTTTATTGAAACCAAATCCGATCTGCAGACTCAGCGAAACTTCAGAACTAATTGTAAATAGAGAGAGAGAGATCCACCGTCCATCAATTCGTGCATGGCACAAGAAATTTATGGAGACAGGAACAGTGTTCGATAAAGGGAGGAGTGGACGACCAAGAACATCTGATGAAAATAGACGAGTACTGTCTTAATGTGCTTTGTGCAACTAATGGTGCCTATACAAAGATGTATTAAATGAGGCAAAAAAGAAAAAAACTTGAATATATACAGGATGTCCCAGTTTTTTCCGGCATAACTTTGCCAGCGTGTCATAGAAGCAAAAGTAAGAAAAAAATGTTATATGAACATATAAACTTAAATGTTTTATTAAGGAATTATAACTAATAATACAAAATGATAATGAACTAGCATTTCGTCGACACAACGTATTATGAATATCTATTTGTATTTACATAAATTCTTGTTTTCTTGATGAAGTAATTGATATCATCACTAATTTCTGAGCTAATAATGTTTAGTACCTCATTTTTTACCGGATAGATGGTAAATTAACGGCACAGTCTTTTTTGGATTTCTTAGAAAACGAATTTGAAACAGAAGTAGCAGGAGATACTCCATTATTACTTCGACAAAACTTATGGATTCAATTAAACGTTGTTCAATACATTACGCAGTACCAATAATAATAATAAATGACCATTATCCACAACGATGGATAGGTCGAGAAGGACCAATCTCATGGTCTCCAAGATCATCACGCCAATGAGTTTTTACGTGTGAGGAATTGTGAAAGCAAAAGTTTATGAAGCACAAATTAACTCGTGAGTAGTTAGTACAGAGGATTAATGACGCATTTGCTGCGATTAGAGAAAATGTGGAAGACATTAATAATGCGATAGAGTCGATTTTTGTTAGATGCCAATCCTGTATTCGTAATAACGGACTTCATTTTGAAATGTTATTACATAAAGAAGAAGGTCTACTGTTTTGTTGGATTTAGTTTTGTTAGTAAATACAGAGCTTCAATGTGATTATGTGAGTTTCTGTAACACTGATGATACGTCGACGAACGTATACGCTGTATTGAAACACCAGTTCATTATCATTTTGTGTTATTAGTTATAATTCCTTAATAAAACATTTAAGAGCATATGTTCGTGTAACATTTTTTTCTTACTTTTGCTTGTAGAACACGCTGGCAAAGTTATGCCGTCTCGCTTCGTAATAATTTCCACTTATCTGTCTTTTCATTTGCCTTTGTAATAAATTTTTGAAATTGTAAAGAGACTTTATGGACTGTACTTTAAATAGTACGTTTCAGTTCAAAAAATTGTAGCTACAAAAATCGCAAGGCAAGAGTTAATTCTTTCCATCCCTACTTTAATTTCAAAATTGCCTTTATCACAATCAAGAATAATTTTTATCGATACAATTAACTTCGTTACATAATCACCCGATACAGGTGATCATTTATCGAGCTACGTTAAGTCGAAAT
Organism: Frieseomelitta varia; assembly: GCF_011392965.1. Classification (NCBI taxonomy): domain Eukaryota; kingdom Metazoa; phylum Arthropoda; class Insecta; order Hymenoptera; family Apidae; genus Frieseomelitta; species Frieseomelitta varia. Next base: position 119,107 of record NW_025110206.1, on the reverse strand, counting down.
TACAAGTCCAGCATGGCTGAACGTATCACGCTTGAAAAGAAACCGGACTCGTTTACAGAGTCGCAAGTATCCGGTTACAACCGAATGTTGTGCCTTATATTGAGAAAAACTGGCGACTTGCGCAGAAAACGGCTACGGCAATGCGGTGTGTTCTTCGCGGCAGATCTCCCCAGAGCCGATAATTGATTCGCCGGCGAGACCAATCGCAGTTGGGCACTCAACTTTGTACAACGAATTATACGCACGCAAATCGAAATAAATAGGCGATTTCAGTGATGTTTGCCACCCGGTATCAGCGTAACCTTGAGATAATTGTAATATCAAGTGCGTGGATGTTTGCGTAGATGTTTGCCAACCTTTATCAAATCCGAAAACTATCAATGCATCGATAAGCGTTCACGTGTTATTTCAGAAATCGTAGAAAACGGATCTCGAGTAGTCTCGCCGCTTTTTACACAGAAAAACGACGGACGAAGGTCAGGATTTAAATCGCTTGCGAAATAATGCGACTTTAGCCTCCCCTGGCCGACTTTTTAGAGATTCAAGCTTAAAGTTCCTGCGTCGCCTGCAGGAAGTAAAACCCCGATGATTTCTTTTTCAATCCTCCCTTTTCGGTATTAATGACCCTAAAAAAAAAAGAAAAAAGAAAAAGAAAAAGAAATGAAAGCAATTGGAAATTTTAAACAGTCGGAGAAAAATCTACAGAACGTACATACATATATTGTTCCAGTAACTAAATTATTACGCGTTGCCGTTTCATCGTGCTCCACTTTCCTTTCCTCAATAAAAACAGACAACAAACGCCAGTCTTGCGAAATCCATTGTACGGATAAAAAAGAAAAGAAGAAGCTCTGTCCGGAGGTTCGATAAACGAACTACATAACACAACGGAGAGTGTGACTCGAGAACGCGCGGCCAAAATGTTATACATTTAGCCGCGCGATACATTCACGAACGTGATGTTACGACACGCGAAATCTGTTTTCTCTCTTTAAGCATCATTGGCCGTTATCATTGTTGAAGAAGATTTACGCGCGGTCAACAGATTAGAAACTGTTTGCGAGGCGCAGCGACGTCCAAAATATAATGTTCATTATGAAATATTTATTTTTCACTCTAATCTCCCTCCTGCTGAACGTCGATTAATAACTGCGTTCCTGTATCCAAATGGCAAACGCACACAGCCAACCCAACCTGAAAATTCAATTCGTTAGATCGCTGAAGTGATACCGGTTTCTACCGGTTCTCAAAGCACTTTGTTGTCGTAATGATATTTGTTGAAACGAAAAGAGAGAGAGAGAGAATGAGATGAAAATGTGACGATGAAAAGAAATAAGAAAATACCTCTACCTCGAAGAATTATATATATTTTCCTCATTCGAGGAATTATTCTGAATAATCGAAGCTGATATTTCAAGCTCGAATATAAGATATCACACAACGCTAACTAGCAAATATTTCCAAGTGCGAAGAATTATTTGCAGATTCTCGAGCATCGTGTCGTTTCTTTAATTGATATTAAAAAGAATTAAATTAAAAAGAATTATCGATTTATCGAGAAAATCGAGTACAGAAAGAAAGATAGAAGTCCGAAAACGTGTTACAAATTTCGTTCTTTTCTTTTTTTATGCAAGAGAATAGATCGATACATCGAAAAATGTGAGGGGGGAAAAATAATAAATGAAGCGTGGAGATTTATTTAAATCTCGCTTTTTTTTTTCTTTTTCTTTTTTGCAAAAAGCGAAGTTCCGTCGTGAAATATCCGTCGGCGTTCGTATGAAAGATTTGAAATTACGACGCGGAAGGATTACTACGTTCAATCACGGTCAAGGTGATCGTAAGTGGTAGTATGGCGTTCGATTTGGATCGAACGTCTGCATTGCCCACACTACTTCCCGCAGCTCTATAAATAGGCCACTCTTTCAACAATCTTCTCGACTAGTTATATAAGTTATGCGCCAAAATTCTGACACGTCGGGGAGGGTCACTGTACTACTTAACCTTTTCACCATTCCCTTTCTACCGTTTAGGTTTTCCCCTCTCCCCAAACACCTGAAGATCGTCCACCGCAGTGCAGTATTAAAGACACTTGAAATCTTTTTCCAACTTCAAAACTGGGCAAAGTTTCACACAGTTATGTCAAACTGTGTACCTACACACCGCTTCGAATCCGGAAACGCGAGCCGGAAAATTGGAATCTTGTATTTCCTGCCCACTCGACACCGTTATCTTGTTCGACTATCAAATGCCGCACTAGAGTCATCTAGTTTTATAACGTTCTGAAGATTCGCTAAAATATCTTCGGAAAATTTGAGGTCATAAAGTTAAATAATCAACAAATAGTGTATCATTAATTGTCACTAACTTCGCTAATCTAAGTAATTCATATTTCTGTTTCTTTCTTTACTCAGCTAATTTTTAATGATGCATATCAATGCATAGATTTTTGAAAATTACTTTAGATAAACTTTAGAGTAACTTTAGATAAAAAATTGCTTTTTTGCTCAGCTAACTTTTATGACGCGTCAATACAAAGATTTCTGAAAATTACTTTAGATGAACTTTAGAGTAACTTTAGATAAAAAATTATTTTTTTGCTCAGCTAACTTTTATGACGCATCAATGCATAGATTTTTAAAAATTACTTCATTACTTTACATAAAAAATTACTTTTTTACTCAGCTAATTTTTATGAAGCATCAATACATGGATTTTTGAAAATTACTTTAGATAAACTTTAGAGTAACTTTAGATAAAAAATTACTTTTTTGCTCAGCTAACTTTTATGACGCATCAATGCATAGATTTTTTAAAATTACTTCATCACTTTACATAAAAAATTACTTTTTTACTCAGCTAACTTTTATGAAGCATCAATACATAGATTTTTGAAAATTACTTCAGACAAACTTTAGAGTAACTATCGTAGATATTTACGCAGAACATTTTACCAACATCCATATACGTATATATATTGTGCGTGTCATGTAAAATGCCAACACGAATACCGTCACACTGCCAATGAAATTTCAAAATATAACACGCAGGATAATGTATGTACATATTTGATCATTCCAGTAACATTCGTGTTCCACTACGCGTTACTGATACCCGGTTTATACGTTCTTCGCTACGGGCAATCACCGACACGATAGAAGACAGGATGTTAATAATCATCAATCATTGTGATTGTCTAGTGCCATTAGATGGGGGGAAGGATAGAGGGGGAGGGGGGAGGGACGAAAAAGACAGAGCCACGCATTGATGAGAGAAAAGGGATGCGTGAAAAGAGAAAGAAGAAACGCATAGGATCGCGACGAGGATATCGAGATCGAGAGTGAGGGTTGCGGCTGAAGTCCCGGTGACCTCGAAAGCGAGACAGCCCCACGGCCGAAGAGACTTCGAGGGGAAAGATCGATACTCGCACCGCCATTCGTGGACACGTCTAACTCGCGGATGTCACTGAGCCAGTGCCGCTTCCGTTCCTGCGGCACAGAGCACCGTGGATGAAAACCGAGCTGTAACCGCAAAAAAAAAAATCAGTCGTTCGGGGCGTGAGCAAAACTAGGCCTGAGCAAACGCTAGAAAGAACGAGCATGTCGTTACGATGGAGGCGGCGTACGCGATACCGACGTACCGCGCGACCAGGTGAACAGATAGGCAAAACTTACCCACCTCTTGGCAGGACGCTCGAACGAGAAGCGAGTCCATCAACATTCCCGGCAGGAAGCTTTTACCTCGATCGGTCCCTGCGCACACGGGCTCGAGGGGATATTCGAGGGGAAACAATCTCGAGACTCCTGACGGGCAGTCTAGCCCGCTTTTCTACAAGTCAATTTTGAAAATCTATTGAGATTTTTGGGGGGCAAGGGGCGCCGGCGCACTCTCACACACAAACGGTCACACACCGAGCCGCAACATCAGACGATACTGATGAACTTCCTCGCCGTCGATCGGTCGGTACGCACTCAACGGAACGCTCACCTGTTCTTTGAAAACACTTGATGAAACGGAAGCTGCCATACTAATGCGCGTCAACCAGTCAGCTAGCGCCATCTCGCCGACCGTCCCGTCAACCAATCCGCCGGTGGCGCCATTAAACGCGCGCCACTTTTTGAACTCTGTGTTTCGTTATCGATCGAGCTGCCTCGTCCGTTTGCGGGGAGACATTTGTCCATGCCTTTTGTTTGTTAAAAACTCGATTCACTCGTGCACTCGTAACGATAATGAGCCGCTTTGAAAGCGTTTCAAATCGCTCTTTCGTTTCAACTGAAAATTCAATGCTGATTTATGAAAATAGACACGCGTTTGCAAACGACGCTTTAAGTTTCGTCACCAAAATTTAACGGTTTTCTCGCAAAATCCCCAGAAATTTATGCTACAGTCCTCGAAATAAGAACGGTATTTATTACTCGTACAACTTAATATTTATATGCACGATGATTAATTTCGGATTAATAAATTTAGAAGCCTCAGTTTCTTTGTTAATTTTGTCTTAACGACGTTTGATCGAGAACTTGTCAGGCAGTTAAACAAATTAATTACCAACTATTAAATTAATCTCTTACCTCGTGTTGCGCATATAGAACAAAAATATTCGCCATCGAATATTATCTTCGATATTTTTAAATATCATTTCAAAACGAATTCTACGGCCGTGAACGCACACTGTGGCGACCCTGCTGGAAAAGCGTGCACACACGTAACGACTCTAGAAAAATCGAAACAGTCGGCCATATTGGATATCGACCTTTGTTTACGCCAACTTCAGGCGGCGCTCGCATTTCTCTACTTTTTCGTGAGATTGTCGCTTCTGCGTGCACTGTGTGTGTCCCGTTCCCGACGAAAACAATCACTCTCGTCCTACTCGTGGAAGATTCGCCTGTCGAGCGTGCGAACAGCGAGGAAAAAGCAGGAGCCACTTCTCGGTAAGTCGTTCGAACGTCGTCGATTCTTTCGATCGAGGGAATTCGACCGTTTATCAACCGTGAGAGCTACGTACGTACGTCGAGGGGGAGATTCATTTTCAACGAGTCGTTGAAACGGGCCTCGTTCGAAAATTTTCCGGGAATAACATGTTGCATCGTGCCAGTTCGCCCGTCACGGCTGACGATCCCGTTATTTTGCAATTAACGCGTCTCTCACCCATTGTGACAATGCATTTCCAAATACATTTGTCGACGCAACGAACGTACCGTGTACATTTGCAGGGCTGTCGCCTGTTCCTACGCGAGAGAGTGCTATTGCTCGTTGCCGATAATGCCCGTATCGTGGTTTGCTGTTACTAGATAAAAGATGAGTGGCCCAATAGCCGTTGAATCATTGTTAGGAGAAACTGTTTGCTCTCGTAGAAATATCGCGAAAACGGAGTGTGCCCTCGTGGAAACATCCCTAGCAACCAACGTAACGACATTTTCACTCCTTTTCCCCCCCCCCCCCCCCTCCAAGAGACATTTATTTCGGCCGTTAGTGTCATTCAGCTCGAATAGAAACGTGCGTTTTTCGTGCAAGCTCTTCCGGATTTGCGTCGTGTCAGCAGAATCGAATCGACTTAGCCAATTTATCTGGTTCCCATGGTATTACGCAAATTATCGTTTTTTTTTTTTGGTGTCAGTTTGATTAACGTACACGTGTTCGCGGAAATTATTTTCTCAATCTGTAGACTTCACCATTTGAACCGTGATGATTCACGGTTACTATCTTTTAATTATCAACTACGTCTCGTTTGTTACACACAGGCTGATGTATATAGTTAATACACACTGTGGCATATATACAATTGATTTTAATTGTCTTACAGTTGGTAATCTATTTTCTCTCAACAAATGAAATATTAAAATAATACATGCTGCAATGGGTTATCATTTAAAAGTAAAATGCAGAAAATAATATTTTTAAATAGAATGTAGTAATAATTACGTTTCTTGATGTCAGTAGGTTTCAGAGATATCAGGAAAATGATAACAACTCAGCAATTTTCTTGGAAGCTACTTTGAAATACATTATACTGTCTTCGTACAGTTACAACTTCTTACATTGCATTCAAATGTTTTGTTACATCCACATTCATGTAAACGCAAGATTGGATTTGTCATGTTATTTTAAACATAGGACAAATACCTCAGTTTCTATATTGGACTGATTACACGTTTTATTCTCTTACATTTATATCTAATATTGCTATTATACATTATCCATCATTTCAGATTACATTTACATAAAACTCAGTGAAAACGCACTCTAGTCATTGGCTACAAATGATATATTTTCTACAAAGTTGGACTATTTCTTGTCCATTCTCTTCCTTTCAATACATTCATCAAATACATTGAACAACTTCCAAATATCAAGTTGGAGTTAAAACAAGTTGCTCCAGAATCAAGATTATCAAGTATCAGACAAGATTATCAGATTTTCGCTTCCAAATCTCTGTTGTCCACACGTTCAATCTTCAATGGTGTGAAGTGCAATTGACTTAATTATCTGTATGTATCTGCACGCATTTGAGAGCAGCGTTTCAATAATTAATCACAATTGGCGCTATCAACGTGGAACAATGTTTTCGCAACGATTAATACTGTCCCCTTGTTAACGTAATTACCATTATTTCCAATCATTCAAACCTAGCCGACTTTCACATCAAGCTCGACTTTTTCAAGGAAGAGGAGCAAAATCACTAATTCGTTTACAACTTCTGTGCGGATCGATTACATCACGTTATTAATTATCCTCGTTGACAAGAAGCGTAGATGACACGCAATAGAACATCTTAAAGGTGCGAAGGTTTATAGAGGGACACATGGCTAAAATTAAACGACGCTGCTTGAAGCTGTCCTAGACCCTTTTATTGGCCTTTTAACCGACATTTTCTAGCAGCGACCTAACGCAACACGTGTTGCGTACACATTGTCCTCCCAAATGCAGACTCGCCAAACTAGAAAGGCTCGAGGAAAGGCCTGATCGATCCTCCGAACAAGGAGAAACGAAACGGTGAAACATTTAGTGGATCTGTACGTTACGCAATATCATGCAATGCCATTGAAGCTGCCAGTGATGTCCTGGTATATATTTATATAATGTTTGAAGATAAATCGATGAATTAGGAATAGGAGGAGGTACTTGGTACGAGATATCGGCACGAGCCTGTGGAAAATCTGAGAGAAAATGGTGAATTTTTTTCCTTGGTGAATATCCCTTCTCTTCATCTTTCATCATATTTCAAAACCAGGTGACGCATACGCTGATTACTTTGAAATATACATTAGTAGATATGAGAAAGTAGATTGAAATAAGCGTGAATAATATACGTTCATGGCGAAAACGTTTCAGTCATACGGAGGTTACGGAATTGTTTACTCGACGGCTGGGAAGACAAAGGAAATGGCCTGAATGGTATTTTAAACGGACAAGGATGGCCGAGATTGTCCTTCTGCCGTTGACCAACACGGACAGACAACAACCTTTCAAGATCCTTTTTCCTCAGTGCGTCGCTTCGCTCACACTGCCCGAATATGTAAAACTGACGTCACACCTCCTCGGGAGAGCGCAAAAGGACACCCACCGTTTCTCTCTCTCTCTCTCTCTCTCTCTCGTTCTTTCTTTCCCCTACGTACTTTGTTATTTTCCATGGAAATCGAAACGAGATCGTTTCTCCATTCCCTGATCGACTCTTTAAAAAAAAAAAAAACTCCCGATCGGATTTTATCCAACGTTTCGTTGGTACTGATTCTGCGTTGTTTTCCGTCTGATCGCTTGCTGCTTATGTTCTGTGACTAATTTGTCGAGTAGGCTATTGCCACCCACGTAGCTGCTATACTTTTCTCGGAAATACTCTCGATTACGCGGGACTTCTCTACTCACGTAAATTCCACGAACGATGGTTTTTAAAACGGTTCTCGATCAACAGCTGCTGGAGGATGTTTCATAGTAACCTTGAACTTCCAACCAATCTTCAAACCGATTGTGTCAATTTTCACCGGCGAGGACAATAGTTTACTCGATCGCTCCAAGGCAGATTTCACTTATTATTAGAGAATCCATCGCGTGTTCTTCAAATGTTTGTTCGAAATTCTCGACGACGAATGTCTACTTTTTAATTCGACGTTTGTGATGAAAGAAGAATTTCATCTTCTTTCGTTTTAATCCCTTGCGCTGGCAACTGGTTCGCTTCGTATACAATAATTCGTCGCTTTCATTTTCTTTTGAACTCGTCGGTATGATATCACTGGATAGAAAATTATTAAGAAATAACAAACTTATCATTTGTTTTGCCTGGGTTACATTTAAATGTACTTAAAACTGAGAAAATGTTGCAGTTTGGAACAAAAAATTCTCAACGTGTCACATTAACGTAAAACGTTCTTTCACATCTTCACTGTATCTTACTCACTCTCTTCTGTTATCTTATTCAGTGGCTCAAGATCACGAATATTAGAGAATTGACTTCCAAAAATTCCAAATTTAATTAGCTGTTTAATTATGAAAATATGACGAAGATCGATGAACACGTTGTGAGAAAGGATATACTGCAAGTTCAAAAGTATGTAACTCTGTGCGCAAAAGTTTGGAAAAGCTGTGAACAAATTAATATCCGAAACAAGAGAGTGATTTACATCCAGCATGAGAGCAACGAGACCGCCTTGTAGCCGATCTTTCCATTCTTGGAGTACTGCCCAGATCATTTCTCGGCTCCGGCGATTATGTTTGGACGAATGTCAAGACCAAAACTGGTACGTGTCGTTTATTAACGATCAACGTGATGCCTAGACATCTCACTTCTCCATGGTAAATCCATTACTAACAGCAATTCGATTGAGCGTCTTTCAGATTATCATGGAACAATCGTCAATTAATTTACACAAGAAGAATGATTCGTTGTGGAATCATCTTTCAATTATCCTCAAGAATTAGCAACATGATGCTTCAGAGTCGATATCATTCAAACTAGAGGTAGAAGAAGGATTGCTTAGTTCTCTTACTGCTTTATTTTAGGGGCACTAAGTTATCGAGGAAACAAACTATACTTTGTTATGTGTTACTTCACGTTGTAATATACCTTTATTGTTTGCGAGCGGTCGCAAGGCGTGTGTAGCGACAGCAGGAAACGTATCAGGCATAGACGTTGAGGAAGTAGACCGTTCTAAGAATCAAACTATGTAAGATGTCTTCACTACTGGGGACGAGCGCTCCTTATATGAGGCCAACTCTCTTTGTGCCTTTCTCAATCACGCGATTGGGAAGGTAAGTTTTTTTTCTGTAAAATTGCACCGTTGGACAAGGTCAGTCACCTAAAAAATAACTTTTGCAATTACTTTATGGTCCCAGGGATCTCATCCTACGTTTACAACTTTACCTGCGTAGTTCCCTACATTTATAATTTTTCTGTGGAATTGAAGATCCAAAATCAGAACGTTGTAAAAATACTTTCCAGTAGAAATATGAAATATCTTCTATAAAGTATTTTAGGTTGTTGCACATGAAACGTCTTGTATCACAAATATGTAAAGTAGTTAAAAATATTGTTCAATAACTTATTGATACAAAACTGAGAACTGACAATTGAGATTTTATTGACTGTTTTATTTATTTACATTAAAAAGTGGCTCAAAACTGAGAACTGACAATTGAGATTTTATTGACTGTTTTATTTATTTACTTTATTTATTTTATTTACTGTAAAAAGTCGAAGCGATGAATCCGATATTGATCACAGTCACTGAAACTTTAAAAACAATAATCGACCAAAAATTTAGAATTATAATTGAATCAGTGATATTCAAGAAGAATATGCTACATTGATTGAAAAAAGTTTTGTGAGGAATTTGTCCATTTCATTTGCAACGACTCAAAAATACGACGCAAAAACTACAGAATCGACACATCTTGATTACTGTTAAGAGCTGTTTATCCTCTTGCCACGCACGTCGAGAATTGTTTGTCCCAAAATTGCAACATTTCCTCAGTTTTAAGTATATATTGAAGCATAACGCAGGCGAAACTAAAAATAATAATAAATTTATTGCTTCTCAATAGTTTCTATCCAGATGATATCGTACCAACGAGTCCAAGAAGAAAGCGACGAATTATTGCATACGGTTTGGTCACTCGTTATGGTCCGCAATCGTTTGCCAGCGCAAGTGGTTAAGGGCTGCGCGGTTCCCGGGAGCAATTGATAACACCGAACAGACTTTCCTGCCCGCGTTACGAACAACAATAGGCATCCGAAACATTCGGAATTGCACGTTACGTAAGCCAGGCCTCTCGAGTCCAGTTTTCTCGCCGATCGAAGGAGAGGGAGGGAGGGGGGGGGGAGCACCGATGAATTTTAAAATATCGAACACCCGTTCCTTGCGCCGCGCTAAAACGCAACGCCTCCTCCTGGCCGCGCTAAATGCTGCACCGGACCACAGCGAAATTTCCATCGGCGGCATTGCTTCTCTCCGAAGAAGAAGTCGCTCGCCTTGCACGGGCAGTTTTTCCGCTGGTCACGGTGTCTTGAGAAACGGTTCAATGGGTCGAAGAGATCAGCCACTTTCATCTTTTTACAGTTACTTTAGGATCGCTGTTCAGGTTGCCACCAACATCTTTGGAAAAAAAAAAAAAAGTGAACAAGTGGTTCAAGATTTCAGATCGTTGATCTGCTAAGTGACTCGGAGAGAGAATGGAAATTATCCGTCGTGCGAAGTGGAAGGAAGGGTGTTCTTCTCTCGCGACAAGCTGTTGGAAAGACGCCCACGACGACCCACGTCGACGATGACTATGACTGTTCGCGTGGTTTTACCTGCGAACAGTGCTGGGTCTCTTGGCTTCGTGTAGGTAGGCCAAAAATCACTACCGAAACCGGCGTGACTCACGGACTTCGTGATTTCGCCGCAAATTTATTATAATCCTCAGCTGCAGGATACTTTATTAGTTCGTGGATTGGCGAGGCCCGTCAGCATTAATAATCGAAAACAGGATGACACGTTTCGTCGGATAAAAAGGTACGGTTCGTTTAATTATTTCTTTTGGATAGAAATAACGTGGAAGATTTGTAAGAATGAAAAAAGAAGAAATAGGAAACGATCTGTATACATACATACATACATATATATATATATATGTACATATATATAAAGTTGCCTCGTACCAACGTCCTCGACCCGATCGCGGAGGTGGCGTCCACGATCGCGTATGGACATGAAACCCGGTCCACCTGGCGCGACGAGAGAATTCCTGCTCACCTACTAACACACACTCCAACGACACATCGCGCGATAGAGCCTCAGCTAAAATCCACACCGACCACAATGAGGAATCGATTGTGGAATTGAGCGTTTCAAACATGGCAGATTGATCGAGAGGAACTAGCATTCTGAAAGTGATCTCTGATAATCCTTTGGTAAACGAGAGATTCCAAGGATTCACTTCCAAACTTGGCCTCACTCTGGAGGATCTCTTTATAGTACTTTTTGGATCGACTTTAGATCGTTTCGTGATTCTCTGGTGTATTTTGTAGCGTAGCTGGCCGAACGAAACGGGCAGAGTGCAAGAAGGCTGCTTTTTCTTGCCCACCAGGTGGAGGGAGGGACGTCGAAGAGCCGTGAAGTGGGATAACGTAATGACCTCCACCTCCGTGTTTCTAACTATTTTCGATACATCGTCTCGGCTAACTTTAGCGTTTTCGTTAGTCCAGCCTTTGACTTTGAGCCGTCAGTTTTCACCGGGCCGCTCACGCTCAATCACGCGTGCTCTCCATTCTCACTTCCTGCCTGTGAGCCGCCTCTTCTGTGCGTGGCGCGTGCATGCGTGTGCGTGCGTGTGTATGTGTATCGATTTAATCGCTTCCGCCATTGTCGCGGCAGCGTGTTGACTCCATTTAAAATTCAAAGCCGATCGCCTATTCAAAATGAAAACGAGTTCGAGAACGACACTCGATATGATTCAATAGCGAATTGAAGAGATGCGCGACGTTGACAGAGAAGAAGCATGCGTGTAAGTTTTGAAAATTTTAGGAGTTTTAGACGCAAGCTTGCGCAAGCTTTTTTTTTTTTAACATAACATAACGATCGTTACGCTTTCGAGGCGAGAGGGGACCGAGACAGAGATTGTTGGGCACAGACGATTTTCTGTTTTCCATGACGCAAAAGGAGCCATTTATATAAGCCGACTATTTCGAAGATGGCACGCAAAATTAACTCGGTGGAATATAACCGCGCGTTCGCTGGAATACACGCCGCATAGTACGTGGGGAACTATTTTAGAAGTCTGCCGCGTATTTTTCGCCGGTGCTCAACCTGTCGCCGTTTCAATGGGAGTGCATTCCGACGATTCTTGGACGTCGTTCACGCGATCCAACCCATGATTCCTTCGGTTTTTTAAGTTTTCTAAGTTTCTTTTTTTTTTTTTCTTTTCTCGCCTCGATCTTTGGGAAGCTGACGAAAATGAAATGCAACGTCAAAGAAACGTACCAGTCAGACCGTTTTCGCCAGACCGTTCTTTTCGCTGTGCAAAAGGATGTCGCGTTGATTGAACCTCCACAGGGGGGCAACAGGTGGTCGGAAACTTTCTTTGAAGAGGGTTCCTGCAAGAAATCAGTAGCCCTCGAGTTGTGAAAATTCGCGAGGGCCGTCGATTACAGACAGACACAGCTACCTTCAGTTACATCTGCCCTCTGGTCAGATGTCGTGAATTATGTCGCTCGATTTGTTGATCGGAAGGTCTAAGAGCCTTTGTTGTATCGTCAGCTTTTGTTTCTTACATTTTTCTTTTTTTTTTTTTTTTGTCTTTCGTTCAAAGTATAATAACTAGGAGCCAGAACGAGATCGACGAGGCTGTATTTTTCCCCTGCCCCTGTGATTCACCGTGGCTCGTCGCGTGGCTGCCAATTGGCTCGCTAATTATTATAACCGTTTTCTCTGCATTGTTCGACAGGTGGTTGCCTAAGACCCAACAGACCGAGTGCAAGCACTGTGAACGATGGTTGACTATTACAAGATACTGGAAGTGCAACGGAACGCCACCAGCGGGGATATCAAAAAGGCGTAAGTAGCGATTTTCGAGGAGGATCAGAGCAGCAGAACTCATCGTCGGTGTTCAACCTTTGGGATTGAAAAAAGGGGATTCATAATAGGAAAGATAATCTCAAGTTCAATGCTACGGAGACAGACACGTGGTAAAATGAATTACAGGCTGAAAATACGCGCGATTACTTGTTTGTCATTGGTGCTGTTTTATTATAAACGCGGCGATGCGGGGGGGAAAAGATTGAATGAATGGCTTTTTACTTCAGCTACGTTGGGCACAGCTGGCTCTGATCCAAAAAGTCGGGCTCTCGCGTTCTCGGTTACGCGCAGAGACGTTCCCCTCGAGCCCTCCTCGTAAAGAGGCATCGTCGTTGCTCGCGGTTGATTAAACACAAAGCGTTGCCTTGCAGATATAGAAAATTGGCATTGAAATGGCACCCGGACAAGAACCCTGACAACCTGGAGGAGGCGAACAAAAGATTCAAAGAGATATCCGAGGCGTACGAGGTATTAATCGATGGTGAGTTCCTTTCCTCATTTTGTCCTGGCGTGTTCGACTCAGAATTGAAAGATTACACGACAAAATTATTATCGAGAAGGATCGTTCGTCTGTGACCTGATGAAGAACTTCTTCCAGATAAGAAAAAGAAGAAGAAAGAAAAAAAAAAAGAAAGAAAGAATAGTTCTCTAATCATGATCTCTGTCTCTCTGCGATTAATCGACACCTAGCCTCTAGCTTCAGTAACGAAAACAAAAGAGCGCCGCGATGACAACGCGGGAGACTCGGGCAAAGAGCAACTCCTACTTGTCAGCAAAGCCCAAATTTCGCATGAGCCTTCTCTCTTTCGAGCGGCCTCCAAGTAGTACAACTTATTCTGGGAGCCCGGGCAGTTCGATCTAGAACGAATCGATTCTCCCTTATGAATGGCTGTTTCACAACCGGCACTTGATGCTACCAAGAGGAGCTGCGAGAGTTAATCGTCAGCCGCAACGATAATCGATGCTTGACAATTCGATAGAACGAATTCATTTCCGATGATTTATTCCGGCGACAATATCGCCCTCGAGGTTTCGAATAATTTACTCGCAGCTCCAATTTCTTACTCTGATCCTTGAGTTTCTACGTACGCGCACACCGTCTTTACGTGTTCTTGAGTTTTCAGATCTCTGGTTTATCGTCTCTCTTCCTCTTTTTTAAGTTTCGAGGCTGACTCTCTGCTTTTTTTTCTTTCTAGTTACACTTAGCGAAAAGAATAACGATCGATAACGAAATCGAAGAATTCTGTTGGAAACTCGAGAGTCGAGTGCAGGCGGGTGCGAACTCTTTTTTTTTTAAGCCGAAGCATCGCTGCGACAACCGACGAACGTCGTGTCGTGCCGAGTCGACAAACCGAGGTGTCGCGGGGAGAAAATTTGTAAAAGAGAAAATTCAATCAGAAATGTTTGTTTCCGGTCGATCTCTCGTGACCGTGCTCGATGTCCAGATGCGAAGAGACGAACCTACGACCAACGATTGTATCAGAAGGCGTCCTCGAGGCCCGGCCGTGGATTCACCTATCGGAGTTTCTTTGACTCTCCTTTCCAGCGATATTTCGGTACCGCTTAAGAGAAAAAAGACTTTGAGAGTGGCCAAACATTTTTCTCCGTTTTCTTTTAGTTTTATTTATTTTTCCTTTTTTTTCTCTCTCTTCATTGTTTACTTTTGGAATTTAACTTTGTCTTTTTTTCTCTCTCTCTTTCTCTCTCTTTCCTTTCTAATTTTTTAATGAAACACAAAAAAGAAAGATGGAAGTATTTATTGTGTAGCAAAAGTTTCACTGATGGGAAACTCATCAAGTGTCAGATGCCTAATCCCTTCATTTACCTTAAAAAAGAAAAAAAAAGAGTCATTTCTTGCTGGAACTCGTAGCAGAGATTTTCTAGAGATTTTCTGATTGGTTTCTCTGCGAGTCCTTGTGGAAAGCTCGAAAGATACTTTTTTCTCTTTGTATGAGTCGCCGTAAACGCAGATAATATTGCCTGTAATCTCTTTACCGCATCTCTAACAATTTTGCCATTGCTCGACTGACTGAACGACCAACTTACTACCAATAATTTCCTCTCGAGAAAGGCAGATTTTCGAGGAACTATGTCACACCATGGTTGCATTTTTTTTTAATTGAAGAGACATAACCCTCGGCACTAAAACTGTCTAACCCCTTAAAAAGCTGTTACGGTTTCTTCGAAGTTTGTCCATATCCCTGTCGTTCATCCACAATTCCCAAGATCGTTCTCTCTCTCTTTCTAATTGACTTTGCTCCTGTGGTGGACGATCTCAAATTGATGTCAGAAATCATTCAACAAGTATTCCACTAACCAAACAAGCCTTGCAGTACCTGCTTCTTGGAATTTGGAGCGAATAAAACCAAGCAATCTGCCTTCAAACTTCGTCTTGCAATTAGCAATAATCGCTTTTTGCCTTATGTGCTTTTCAGAGAAGAAAAGGAGGGTCTACGATCAATATGGAAAAGAGGGACTTCAAATGCCCGGTGCTAAGAGGCGACACAAGGACGATTTTGAACCGCACTTTGCCGGCACCTTCATGTTCAGAGATCCTGAGGAAGTATTTAAGGAATTCTTTGGTGGTACTTCTTTCGAGGATTTATTCTCCGGTAAGTAAACACCATTCTAGCTTGTGATCAGTGAATTTGTGCAATACCAATTACGTGTATACCCTCAGATACAGTTTTGCATCTACCCTCTCCGTTGAATGAATTGTATTGTACTAATTAATATGGAATAATATACATATGTTCAAAGACTACCTACAGTGGGAACCATGTGATTAACTGGTGTTTAATTTTCCTCCCCAAGACCTTAGCGAAGTTGGTATACGCTTCGGATCCAACAGGCATAGCCATCCAAGCAGTAACAGCATTAGCACGTCATTCTTTGGCCCATTAGGAGTTTCTCACTTCGGTTTTTCACCATTCAACAACTTGTTTGAAGGTTCGTCAGGAAACTTCACCTCGTTCAATACGTATGCGAGTTACGGTGGGAGCAGCGTTGGCGGTGCTGTGAAACGGACAAGTACTTCAACTCGATTCATCAATGGCAAAAAGATCACCACCAAAAAGTAAGAGCTTGTTGCAAATAAGAAAGAACTCTTCAAAGATTTTACCTTGAGAGTTGTATTGTATCGCAGGAACAATTCGGAATTGTAACAAAATGTGTGCAGTAACAATTTCTTTCTCTGTTGTAGGGTTTTCGAAAACGGGAAGGAAACAATATTGTCGTACGAGAACGATGTGCTGAAGTCGAAGACGGTGAACGGCGTGCCACAATCAATAACGTACAGTTCTTAAATCAGTTCTCTATCAAGAACGCTCGCTCGATCTCCGCTCGGCAATTGAGAAATTCCTGTCGTCGTGTCACGAGTAATATTTCTGCGCTCTACCGAGATGTTGTGTTCCTGCTACCTGAAATGAAATGAACATTAAAAAAAAAAGAAAAGAAAAAAAATAGCGTTAATCGTCGGGTTAATTTAACAATATAAAATGTTGTTCTTCTCTCTTATTTAGATTGTCTCTTCAACAACTTACTACTTCGTTTTTTTCGTTGGAGTATTCTATATAAAAAGATACTGTTCAAATGATGTAGTGCCCGTTAGTTGACGCATTTCTCCACACATTGTACAAGAAAACGACAAAATACATGTACATACATATAGATGCACATATTTATGATTTAAAATGCAAACGAGAGCAACGAGATTTTGAGAAACAGCGATTACTCGACGAAATTCGATGACAGTGATTGGATCTCTAAGCTCGAGCGATCGAGCCCGTTTTAAAACAGATTAAAAAAATAAAAAGAGCAGGAAAACTTGCTCAATTCGGGAAAAGAACTAACACTTTAAGTAAAACACAGCCGCGTCAAAATACTAATTGAGCTTTTGTTCCCGTCACCTTCTCTGTTTTGCCAGGTTTGACGAGTCATCGACGAGTCGCCAGCTGACCGACAGTGCCAGCGATATCTCGATGGCTGGCCAGAACTCGAGAACAGTCCATGGTGATCATCAGAAGGCTAGCAGAATAAAGACGCACCATCATCCACTTCTCACTAAGAAGCACGATAAGAGTAAGAAAAAGTAGAGGCAACACTCTTGCAGCCTTCTCTCATTCGTTACTTTTTGTCTGTATCTTTTTTCATTTTAGTCCTTTTATTTTATTATCCACTTTTCTTTTCGAATTAAACGCATACATATGTGAACATTACATTGCATACGTATACATGTATCATTCACGGAACTCTGATTGTTGTACAATATATCATTTTCCGCAACGTTGCTTTTGCTATTGTTCACATAATCGGGATTGAGAAAAAAAAAATGAAAAACTCTACGTGGCTTAGCTCCGACTGACCACAAATGTTCGATTTGATCAATAAAAAAAAAAAAAAAATTCGCTGCAAAATTCGTTGTAAAGATTTTGCATCGAAAGTGGTGTGTTTAATTGATTCTTGTTTGCGATTGAGAGAATGTGTGTATGTGTGTGTGTGTGTGTGAGAGAGAGAGAGAGAGAGCGCGCGAGAGAGAAAGAGGGAAAAGGCCCTTCTTTCTACAAAGGAACAGAAAGAAATTGTTATTACAGAACATTCTGTTGCGTTTTATAGATAGCGTCGTTTCCGTTCAAATTTTGGCGTGTTACGTTTAATCTGGTAAGTTTCGCTTATCCTAGATTCCTTAGAAGGTTAATTTACACTATGTCGTAAGTTATATAACTGCTAGATTTTTATTTGTAAGCCGCACGAATTTCAAACATCTACACATATACACAACAAACAAACAAACACCCACATATACATACATACATACACACACACACACACACGCAGAGATACCTCGACTGAATTTGATAGAATTTAAATTGTTAAAACATACGCGTACACATTTTATTTTTTATGCGAATAGACACAACACATACACATGAGGATGAATTTCATCACACGTATATTTGTTTAAGGCATCACGATCGACTTGCAGTCATAACAAGTGCTCTTAAAGGATAAAATTGTATTACGACAAATTTTACTACAGTGGATCTTTTCCATCTTTTGTTTTCGAGAATCGCGGTGAAACATTCACGATGGAAGAAATGTGTTCCTCTTATATTTTTTCTTTTCTTTCTGATCGATCCGCAAGGAAAGAACTAAACTACATGCAGGGCTAAGTTTTTCTGTTGCGGAAATGTTTCCTCATAAGCAAACTTAAATGTCGTAATCCTATTTGTTTCTCTTAGTTAGTTTCTTGCGTATGTGTATATAATGATAAGGGAAAAAAGATGTTAAAACTTAACGTGGAGAAGAAAACAAATACGTCATTAATATATGCTAGTACATTTCATTACTCTTGATATCCAGTACTATATCTCGTCTCTGATGTTCTCTCTTTTCATATTTGTAACAAACACTTATCTCAAGATAGGATGATTATTATAAAACGTATTGTAACAAAGTAATTGTTTATTTTGATCTTCTTAGCTCCATTGAAATTTATAATATTCATATAATGAAGTTCACCTACAAATTGAAATTCATACAAACAAGATAGTCGAGCAATGTAAAAGTTTTCAAAAACGGAGGGTAAAGTATCAATTTTTTTCCTTTTTTTAATATTTTCACCGTTATACGCTTCGATGTCGTATTAAAACTCGTGTATATGTATTCGAAAGATAAGTACGTTAACAGTTACATGTCGATGAGTGAATATAATGTATGTGTTGACTTTTCGCAAGTCAACAATATCGACGTTGTAAATAGTTAACCAGTGATAGTAAAATAAATTCAGCTACCATGAAAAGTTTGATTTATCAATTCAATATATCAATTCCTTTTCAATAACATAATTTCTTGTAACAATTTTTGTCTATACCCAGCATAGACAGTTAAATCATTTAAATATCAAGTATCAAAAAGATTAATTCAAGATGTATTCAAACATTTTTGCAACTACTGCACCCTGGTATTAAAGATGATAAATACATTGCATATTTATAATTGTATAAAAAAGATAAAATTTGGTAAAAGTGTGTATATAAATTTGTCGCATTATTTCTTCCCAATGATGGATATCAATTCTTCCACCTTCTGAATGTACTGTTCTTTTGCATCGTCTTGGTTCATGCCCTTCCTTTTGTCCCAAGCATCCCATTTAGCTTTACCTCTGAAATCTAATATGCCTGGCCTTGCTAAAAAAAAAAAAAAAAAATTGGAATCTCCCTTGAAAAGAATAATACTATTAATGTCACAAAATTGTCATTAGAATTCAACGAGTTTGAAATTGTACAAAAACATTTCATTATTCATTAAGTTTTTAAATTCAGTTTTTTGCATGTCTATTCTATATCATTTGTTGTGCAATTAGAATTGAAAATTAAGATCATAAAATAAAGTTAGAAAGTGGATTTCAATATTCTCAATAAATTCCAAATGACTTGTTGCATCAAGTGATTTATTCATATTACAAATTTAAAGGTTTAACTTCCTTCAAGATCCTTTCTAACTTATCGATGCAAATGGAATTTTCAACCAAAATATATTAAGCAATTTTAAACATAATGTCATTCAAAGTATATTAAGTAATCATAAACCATAATGGCCTTCTACATACTTGTGTTGCAATCTCCAACAGTAGCTTGCTTGTACAGTGAGTATAATTCAAGCAAGTCAGCATCCGAAGCTGGAGCACTTAATTCTTTCACCTCTTCTGCAGCTTTATTAAATCTCTTAAAAGAAAAAAAGAGTACAAAAATAGTTTCAATAGTCTTCGTTTCATGAGTTTATGTAAAAGTTCAAAGTACAAGGATTGAAGAAACTATTAACTAATTATGATAAAACATATAATTAGATGTAATATAATTTAAAATATGATAACCACAAAACTATTTACATACTTCGTCAAGAGACATTGTGCTTTGGTAACGAAACGATTGGAAAAATCTGGAACTTTAGAGAACTTTCCACTCGTATTATGGCACTGGTTCAAATCTACAAAACGTCGGCCTGGAACTACAATCGATTAACTTTCTCCCACTCCTGTACTACTCATGATATTTCGTATTTACATATGATACGAGATACTACCACGTCGCCAATAAACTTCATTAATAAAGAATTATTATTATGATGTCAGCAATATTTTAATTTAAATTTTTACATCATAACCTTGAGGTTTTCTGTGCAACATATTCTATATAATATTCTATATTTTATACTTATGGCGGGAAAACGTGTTCGAACATAACTAATGGCGATTGATGACACCATGATAAGAAGATAAGATGACATTAAGATAAGAAGAGAAACGATGCTGAGAAACTGAAATAATTGTCAAATATTATTATTTAAATTGAATCGAATTATAAAATTATGAAGAAAAAAAACAAACTTGCTTTTAAACGAAATAAAAAGATCAACGAGGACTTCGATGACCTCTCATAGTTGATAATGGTTTAAGTATATGCGTACGTAATATTAATATGTTACGAAATTTAAAAGAAAAAAAATAGAGTAATTAATTGAATGAATATTTAATAAACTACGATTGAAGATTAGTTAATAAACGTAAATGACCAATAAGTTCTTCGATAAACATTTCGAGTAGTACTTTTATTTAATTTTTGTAACGGCTTCATCTGGTCTTATTTCAATGAAACGAATCTTGTTGTAACAATGTAATTACGTTTCCAACGAAGAGAAATGTAATGATATTACGATGTAAAATATTCATGCGTACACATACACACATACACGTATGGATTATATGTGTAGATGTTTTTTATTTCCTAATAACATAACTAGATGGCGACATGATCACTTCCTCATGAAACATGGCGGACTGCAAGGGTGCGTTTGTGATTCCTTTCTTGTACGGTATACTAACGATAAATTCTGCACAATTGCAATAGTTGAAGATTCGTACGAAATCATCGTTTTTCTGTCGGCATTACCCACTTTTGTGAATTGCACGTCCTCCCGTATTCCTTTCTCCTTTTTCTCGGCAATATTTACTCTTTAAAGCAAGATTGACAAAGTAATTCTGTTTGGCACTCGTGTTAATTGTTTGTTTTTGAATTTCACACAGAGAACAAAGAAGAGACAAATCGACCATCCTATATTTTAAAAGTAGATCCACCGCAAGAGTCGTCGGGAGATTCACCAGAAAATTCTACTAGTGGTAAATAATATGCTGTATTATTTTTTTGTTTCAAGTGCTTCAACTTCATTATGGCTTTTCTCTATGAAGCTAGTAGTATATAATTGGAATGCTTTACATACGCTTGGTATCATGCTATGACAGAGTGTAATTTTTAATTAAAACCAACGACTCTTATTTCAAATTGCACGTGCTACGACACATGCATCAAGCTTCAGTTAAAGGGTTCACGAAGTTTGTATTGTTCCAGAAGAAATGGAGAGCACATCGACAGAGAACAATACCCAGGAATCACCGTCGAGTTCTACCAAACCAGTGTTAGCTGCTTCAAAGTTTGGAACGTCATTTGGGTGTAATGACTCTTTTAAAAACTTAGTTAAGAAAAAAAAGTCTTTCACGTTGTGGCCCTCTCAGTTGGGCACAGTGACGAACAATCAGCCCACCACTAAAATATATTTACAACCAGCCAAGTTTCAGAATCCGTTTGCAAAGATCTCAGATACGCTTGTAAACGAAAAAAATAAGGAAAAAGAAGAAGAAAGCAACAAAACGGAAACAAAAGAAGAGAAAAACAAAGAGGAAAAGGATAAAAGTGAGGAGAAGAATGATAAAAGTGTGGCAGAGGAAGCTAAAAGTGAAGTAAAGGAAATTAAGAGTGAGGAAACTAAGAAAGAGGACAAGCCAACGGAGGAAATAAAGTCTACTTTCCTAGTGCTGGGTACAAGCGCAAAGGACAGTGTAAATACTACGGTGGCGCCTTGTACTTCAGAACCAAATTTTGTCTTTGGTCAAAACCTACAGGAACGCGTTATGATCGCGAACGATGCGGAAAGCTCCGAGAAAACGAAAGGTGAAGACAAAAAGGAGAAGAAAGATGAAAGCACAAATGCAAACGGCTCGACGGAGCTTCTCTTTTCCAATGCGTCAGCGGCGTGTCGTACTACCTCAAAACCAGGACTAACATTAACCGAAGCAGCTCAAGAACTAGAAGAAGCAAATCGTGCTAATAAGAGGAAATACAGTCAAATAACACCGCTAACCGGCGAAGAGGGCGAAACGAACATCCTTCAGATAAACTGCAAGTTCTTTGCGTTCGATAAGGTTTGTATAAGAATTATTGTGGCTCATATAAGAATTGTTAGTCTAATGGTAAATGTCCGATTTTGTTCAGGCTAGTAGCGGCTGGCAGGAAAGAGGTAGAGGCACTTTAAGACTAAACGACCGCGATGAAGAATCTCGGCTGGTAGGACGTACGGCAGGGACCCAGAGATTAATTATGAACACGAAAGTGTGGCCGGGAATGACGGCAGAACGAGCAGCGCCGAAATCCTTGAGGTTAACTGCGATGGACGTTCAAGGAACTATCAGAATTTTCATTGTTCAAGCAGCGCCGAAGGA
This sequence comes from Frieseomelitta varia, assembly GCF_011392965.1. Taxonomy (NCBI): domain Eukaryota; kingdom Metazoa; phylum Arthropoda; class Insecta; order Hymenoptera; family Apidae; genus Frieseomelitta; species Frieseomelitta varia. The sequence goes on along the minus strand of NW_025110206.1, from coordinate 96,511 downwards.
AGTGGAAGAGCTTCACAACTTGTTGCAACAGCGGCTGAAACGTGCTCAGGAACGCCAGCCTAAGAAACTAGCAACCGACCACTGACAACCAATCAGTCGTCCCTGCGACCTGTTCGCTAATTACCATCTAAATTTGCGCGACACAGAAGTTGCTAACACGTGAGACCAAGATTAGGGAAACTACGTTGAAGCTATCAGGCCCTATTTGTTTCTAGAATAATTTGTACACAATAGAACTGTGGCTATGATTTGCGCCTTTTCCCCCTGTTCTCAAGTTTTCAAAGCGGTACACTGATATTCGCAAACTGACAGACAGCGAAGACAAAGAAAAAAGAGGCGAGAAAATGAATCCTTTCTGATGTATATTTTTTAATCATTCCCAATTGATAACTCTTCTTTTACGTGGATTTCAAGCGTTTTTTAAAAGTAACTAGGAAAACCACTAGCTAGGGAATTTTGATAATAGCAAAATGCAAACACACACAAACACACACGTGCGCGAATACACACACAATCAGTCACGAAATCGCTCAATAGATTTAAATGAAGAGCGGTATTTTTTTTTCTTTAATTTTCTTTTTTTTTTCTTCTATTGATGAAAGTCTTTTTTGTAAGAATTACTTGGATTTTTATCGTAGAGATGTTCGTATCGATTTAGAATTCTCTATTTCTTACCTTCTATATATATAATATATATATATACATATAAATATAAATATATAAATATTGTAATTTTTAAGAAGATTACTGTTAGTTCCATTATTTAAGATGTAGATTCGCCGTAGGCGAAAGTAACAGCTCTGCACATGTTCATCGACGAGGAGACCCATACGGGATAGGTCCTAACGTGAGATTCTATCGCGAGCACAAATTGTTCCACGATCGAATCTGTAACTATTTGTTACTTCTCTACTGTACATAGCGCCGAAGACGATCGGACAGCTTCCTCGTTGTATTTTCGTGTGTGTATCATATGAAAAGGCTGTGTGCGAAGCGGCTTCTCTAATTTTCTTCAACGATATTTATCAACACGACGATCTTTCCACGAGAGGGATCTCTTTTCTTGTTCCACCAGAAAAAAAAGAATCAGTCACGAAAGTCCCTGTTGTAAAATGCAATGCGTATAGATAAAGAAACAGCAGAGATACTACTTAATACTTAAGACAAAGAGAAACGCTATTCACAATAATTAAAAAAAAAAAAAAAAAAAATGAATCATGGGGAAATCACCACTGTTTTGCCGTACTTGATACCTAAGGAAACAGAACTTATTGTACACATCGTTAATTATATGAAAAGAAATACAGTCGTTTGCATAAAACAAGACCATTGCGTTGGTATTTCTTTTTTTTTTTTTTATATATATATATATATATTGTCCATCATAGTCAAATTTGCCTAGAACTTTGCGCGAGCTTCTCTTCGTCTACAAACCTACTTTTCCCCAGCCTTGTCTGGAGATCTCTCATTGTTCTCTTCCAGACTGGAAAAACGCACCTGATCTCGCGTTTATTCTAATATTTCCCGCGCGCGGCGCTATCCGACACGATCCGATGGCGGGCGGCATTCAACAGGCTGATATTTATAGACTCGAGAGTTTCATGCAAAGCTACACAACGCGTTTTAGGCGTCAAAATCCAGTTCCTACGTTCGTCAACATCCATCCGATGATCCATAGGATTTCCAATTCCGATCGTGCGTATATTCCGCGGTATCCAAGTTACGTCCAGAAACCGGAAGAGCAGCACGGCACCCGGGGCATCGTGTGCAATCAGTCAAATCTGCCTGACTGACGTTTGAGCATCGTCAGTGCTACTTTCGATCGCGACACATTCCTGCTGTAACGATGCATCGCGCTGGGACCGAGAGGAATTGACGACGCATCAGCCGAGAGGAATTCGAAAGGAAGAGGCATCCTTTGCTTTCGTGACACACGGGCGTTAGTCATACTTCCATTTGAATCGAAAAAACGTACAGTCTTGGTCGAGGACGAGAAGAGACACGGTGCCCCGCTAATTATTTTCCCTTGGGGGGGAAGTTTCTGTGACAATCTCCTGGCAATTTCCTGTAAGCTGTCTTCATAATCGTACTCTGGAACTCTTGTCATCGCTAATGTTCAGTGTTAGTGGTAAGTGAAGCGCCATGAAGGTGGTACTGAGTCTGAGGAAGTCGATCGACTGTCAGAATTTATTCGCACGACGATCTGCCAAGATCTGTAAGAGAAAATCGATCCGGTGCGAATTGAACTCGTAGAAGAGAAACGGAATGAAGGATTAGAAGAATTGCTGCGTCTCTTGCTGGCTTAATTCAGCAAGGTCACAGTCACACCTATTTCTTTCTTCTTCAGAGAAGGGTAATTTCCATTGCAATTTCATGATGGTACAGTGAAATAAATAAATTCCGATTCAACCGGAAGCGATCGATGCCTTGCTCGTGGCGGACAGAGACGAAGATGTTGCTGGCCGTTGGACGAGAATTCTTCTGGCATTACGCGGCCGAGCGCTGTAGAATTCGAGCGTCACGAGGCGGGAAACTGAAAAGATAGCATCGACGATCCGGCACATGGTGATTCGGACACCGATTTACGAACGTTTTACGTGTCACCGACGTGTTGTTCTTCGGCGTTGAAGAATTTAAACGAGTCGTCACTCGATGACAAGGCAATTAGGCGTTGGACAGAAGAAGAGGAGAGTGAATCAGTGAATAGGGAAAATGATGTTCACCGGTGGTGCCCACGCGAAGAGGCGCAACGCCGGCGGTGGTTCCAGCCGGAGGACCTCCGCGGATCGTAGGAGCCCACAGACTGCTCGCGTGGCCGCGGACGGATACACTTACAGGTGAGACAGGTCCGGTAGATAAAGCTTGTCGACTGTTCAGTGTCGTTAATTAAATCCTTTTAAGGAATGATCATTTGTGATTAATCAAATTTGACACTCTTTAATCCCTTTGGCACTCCTTTGCCAGTTTTTATCACAGGAACTCTTAGATGTTGAGTCACACTTGATATTTTTAAACTGCCAGGAAAAAGAGAAATAATTGAAAAATAGTTTGGAGTACTAAAGGATTAATAGTTAACTACACAATTTCACAATTCTGTTGCGTTGTAATAAAAGGTGCATCATTGTCTATCTAGATATTAGATAAAATACTGTTATTTATTATGTTTCATGACGTAAGGAGGATGTTGATTGAAAATATCTTAACTTACCTAATTTCTTATTAATCCATGGTTTGAGTTGATAGTTAAATACAGTTTAGAATTTTGTTTTGTCACATAGAAGGTTTTATAGAGAAGGGAATATTAATTCACAGCCTGAAACATATATATGTATAATTTTTAGATATGAGAATTTTAAGAATTACTTACACGTGAAAGCTAAATTAGTTGCAAGTGTAGTTAACAACTTCTAAGTTATTCACGAGTTTAGAATATAACTCAAGTAGCTACAATAATATATATTATAAGTATGCCAGAGTATTTATATTAATTTTTCATATTAAAGGTTTCCATGTTCAAACTAATTATTGGAAATTAATTACAAGTGTAAAATTGACCCTGTGAAAATGAATTATAGTTGTTTAAAAGACACGAGTTGTGAAGAAACAAACTGATTTATATATCAGTTTTGGTCTGCATTGAAATATTGCATTCAAAAATTACTATTATATTAAAATTCGATTAAATTCAAATCATTGTTACCAAAAGTTTGACTGGTACAACATTAAATTGGATTTCTGTTTCATTGAGAAAGGGCAGTAAGTTGAAAGAAAACATAAAAAAAAAAAGATGGCGTGATACCATTCCAGAACCAGAATTCCAATACTGAATCCAACAGACCTACCACCGACAACATCCACGGGAAGAACGTACGTATACAAAACTAGGGTTCCTCGAAGGGATCTCGCGGTGGCAGCCTTGTCACCTCCTCCTGAAAAGACACACAACGTCGGTGGAGCAATTACGAAAAGAAGGGGCGCAGTGAAACAGAACAAGGTGCACGTGGTTCGAGGTCACAGGCTAGTCGCAAAATTCTTCAGACAACCGACCTTCTGTGCCTTCTGCAAGGATTTTCTCTGGTAAATTTCACAAACACACGTATGCAAGCAGAAGGGAGGGAAATAAATGCGCATGTTTCATCGAGAACGTTCACTGTCCGATGTGCTAACGATCAAATTGTCATAAAATTGCGGCAGCATTGACAGACATGCAGAAATAGTTGACGTTAATCGTAGCATCGGCCGGCTATTTCCCTCGAGTGCGGCGCGTTTCCTAATTAATCTGTGGTGTGCTCTTTGTCGCAGGGGATTCGGGAAGCAGGGATACCAGTGCCAAGGTAAATATTAAATCGCAGGCCGTGGTTTTTCTCGCTGTTACCACGTTGTACCTCTATTAATATTCCACTCCTGCGTTTCAGCCTGCCAAACGGCGGTGCACAAGAAGTGCCACGATAAATTGCTGACCAAGTGCCCGGAGAGTGGCAGAGAATCAGAGAACACGATAGTAAGTAAATACGTTCTGCTCGATCCTCCGAGAGATATGTTTTTGTTCCGAGAAAGGAAGAAACCTCGCTGAACGAAAGGCGCAAATTTCCTTCAGTATTCGTGAGAACGTTCAACGTAAACTATGCGAGGAAACTATGTTTGTTTATTTGCTCAGCGATGCATAGATCATCCAGAGGTTTTACCAGAGGATTTGGAAAAACAAGACTGTTTCTAACGTTACCTCGTACGTTAAAGTTGACGTCTATTTCTAAACGTTTGCAAACATTTGCAACGTGATGCAACGCAGAACTTTACCAAATTCTGAATATTCTCAGACAACTTCTCAGGCGGTTTAGTTTATCTATCAAGTTCAAATTTGTCCCACTAAAAGCAGATTATATAATTACATATTTTTTTGTAGTAGTTAATCACAAGTTTTTATATGTTCCCTCCCTTTCCGTAGTATGGAAACTTTATGAGAATATTTGATACCTATTTTTGTAAAAGGTGGTTACGTGGTTGTTCGTGGACTACCATCCTGTATCTGTTTATGCTATTTGTTGAAAGTAACGCAACACCCAATCCTACGCAAAAACCGTTCTAATTCTGTCAATACTTGTTCGGTGGCAGTACTTGAGGGAGCGTTTCAAGGTAGATGTACCTCACAGGTTTCGTCCTCACACGTTCATGTCACCGACCTTTTGTGACCATTGTGGTTCCATGTTGTATGGTTTGTTCCGACAAGGCCTCAGGTGTGATGGTAAGTAAAATTCCACATCCAAGTGACTTTCGTTTTTTAAATAGAATCGTCTCTCGTACGTGTATCCACTTCACCTTGATGCACCTTTGAACAGAACCGAATAGTATCGTCTCGTCTCGTTAATGGCGATTTAATGTGTCGTGAATTTTGCAAAGTTTAATTGTTATCATCATCGTGTTTCTAAAGTTAGTTTGCACGATTGATTCGAGACAGTGTACGTTGCCATTCGTCGGCTATTTCCAAGTTTCTCTGAACAAGCAACAATAGACACCGAGGGGAGGGGCGGGGAGAGTCGTTTGGCGCGGGTCTCGATGCTCGGAACACAAAACAACGCGAAACCGTGGCTCCGTTGACACATTAATGCGCGTTTTACACGGCTGCGGAGACAACCACGCACGAAATCGTCGCCTGGCAAACTTGGCGTGCATGTGCCCCGTGAGCGTATCACGATGTGTGATCGCACGTTCTTCGGTATTCCTTACAACCTTTCATCTTCCACGTTGTTGTTGCGTCTTTAACAGCATGATAACAAGGAGTGGCCTTAACCAATTCCAAGCTTTGCTGGATTCTCTCTGCTCTCTGCAGTTCATTGCATTTGCAATCTGCTGAAATGAAAGAAGAATTTTCAATAATTGCTTTCCCTTACCATATTTCCTTTTTTCGTGCATTGACAACTCTCGTGTGTAACCAGCTGCTCCGTCAAAGTGGAAAGTAGAAATGCATTTGACAATAAGCGCACACGCAGCCCAATCCTGTCTCTGACAATGAGTCACGTAAACGCTACAATTCCACAAATATTTGTAGGAAAGCAATGCCTGAGACTCTCTGTACGGGTTATTAGAGTCCAGCTAGTATAGTTAGACGCTAGGAAGCCTCATATACTAGACTTCTATTATTACACTGGGTCGCTGGCTTAGACTCAGTTGGTGTTGGCTCCCTGAACCGTGAGAACACCTGAGAGAACGCGTACGCCGGCGATCCGCACCGCGCTCAGTCGTCTTCGAGATCGTCGAACCGCTCGTGCCCGCTGCTCGCCACTTCCGTTTGTGCCTTTCTCTTCTCCGGATACCAGCCTCCCTTTTAACTGGCCTCTGTACACGTGAACTTAGTGGATAACACTCGCCACGATGCCCTACTACGGCGATGGTCTGCCCTATTATTACGGGGGACCGTTCTCCAATCACAGTTCTTTGATGACTGGCGCTCCACGGTAAGCCTTTTATTCTTCCCTTTCTTTCTGACTCTCCATGCGTTATATATTTCTTTATTTTCTTGCAAAAGCAAAGAAACCTGGTTAATTTTTGACATTGGAAGGTACCTTTGTTTTCTTGTAAATTTTTTTTTTTTTTTTTAGTAATCTCTTTTGACGCTGAAGGATTCGTTTATTTTTCTCACCAAAATCAGTTAATTTTTAACAGTCCTTTTTGCACCTAATGGTGAAACATTTTTCTTTTCCCTCCGTCGCCAGATCTCAGTTTAACATTTTTCACCAAGTTGTTTCATTTCTTTTAATAACGTGTATTTTTTTTCATTGGTAGCCATTTTTCTTGCTCCCTGTCTAAACAAGATCTTTGATATCATCACGTGACAGATACCAGGAAGCTTTTTAGCTACGATATGTTTCAAGTATAAATGTAGCGTAGACGTCATTGGAAGTTTTACTCGGTCTTTTGCACAATAGTTACAGAGGCGTTTCATTTTCTTTCTTTTTTTTTTTTTTCAAATAGTTAATCTTTTTTGTGTCATCCTCTGGCAAACGCGCGTTTCAAGTTTGATTGTATCTCCTCCCTTGTCCCTCTGCTCATACGAAAATAGCATTCCAAGAAGCGGTTCCTTTCTTCGCTTTCTTCCCTCGCTTTTCCTTCGCGAACCATTATTCTCGGTCGCGCGGAGTGACGTTCGTCGACGTGGAGGCTTCTCTTGACGGACAGTTACGTGAACGCAACATACCCGAGGAAGAATAAAAGCGAACCCGAAAATAGAAAGCACGTTTTTCTTAATTTTCTTTCCTCTTCTTTTTTTTTTTTCGAGCGAACCGACGGAGAAAGAGAACCGAATGGCCATAAAATGCCAAACACGTACACAGCTCACTGCAATTAGAATAGCTCTAGTTAGGCAAGTGGTAATCCCGAATTTTGGCAAGTAACAGATATGATATACAATCGGTCAAACCTTTAAGCTCATTAGCGAAACGCGGAGATGCCGATTAATTGAGATTGAGGGGCCGAGGTGTCGAGATAAATCAAAAAAGATTAGAAGGTGGCGGCGAGTATCAGGCATTTTAAAAATAGCCAACCAAGTGTCTGGACGTGCTAAAACTTTCCACGTGATAAAATTCCGTCGTACCCGTTGCACTGCCAAAAAATCCTCTAGTAAAATCCGCCACGCTCGTAACGCTGAAACGTTATGTTAATATGTTACGTTCATAAATAAGGGGCCATCAAAATTATACTTGCTCGAGAATTGTCAGACAGATTCCAGACAAGTTGCAGGTAAACTGCAACGTTCTTCTTTCTTTGCTTTCGTGCAAAGTCGTGTTCTTATATAAATAAAATTTCAGAGCCAACCTCGATGTATTTATGTTATTTTACATGTTACGCGCATCCACGAATTTCCTGCGAAAGTCCATCTGCAAGCAATGATTTCCTTTAAAAAAATAAAAAGCAACATTAATCGGTGGATAAATCAATGCCTCTTCTACGAAGTATCAAATTAATTTAAATATCTACAATACCGTCGTGTTTTCAAAGTGGAAAATTAGTTTCATAGCCGCTCCAACTCGAGAGGCTACGTGCGCTCAATTACAATTTGCTCGTCATCGATCGAACGCGCGCAATCATGAATCGAAGTCAATCATTCATGGCCACGGTTGAAGCCAAATTCAGCAGGCAACAATGTTCGTGATCCCTGCGATCCTCGCGTCGCGAGTCCACGGGGCATGTGGCATTCGGAGGCCGCGCAATCGGAAGCTTAACAGGTCGAGCTCGACGATTACGCGATCACGAAACACCGCTGATTCCTCATGCAACGCTGGCCAAACAAAAATGACTTGCTATTTTTTTCTTTTTTTTTTTTTTAGCTTAGAACACTTTCTTCGTCGTTTGACTCGTCACTTTAATCTCTTGCGCTGGAATGATCGTGCCAGGGCAATTCCCTCCGTTCAACCAGACCGAATAAATTTAAATTTATTGCTTCTCGATCATTTCTATCCAGCGATATCGTTACCGACGATAATATTTCGGTTACTCGTTACGGTCCGCAATCAGTTGCCGGCGCAAGCGTTTTACGTTTAAACGTAAAGCCAGCACGTTTCGAAGTTCATGACCTCGAAAACGTAACGTACGAAAACGACCGTCCAGAGAAGCATCCACGTTGGCCGGGTTGCCTGGACGAGACAGGGTTTTACGACTTGGTGGAATTGTAGACCGCTCCATTCGCCGTTGTCCCGATACTCGCCGCACCTGTCGACCATCTCCGAGTCCCCGTTGTCCAGCCTGCGTCGTTACTCGCCGGTGGCGGTGGTCAGCCGGCACAGGCGCGTCATCGACACCGCGGACATCGACGTCTCGACGCCGAGGATCCTCGGTCAGGAGAGCGGTGGTCACCAGAAGGGCCGGCTGCGTCGCGACAGGCCCACCATCAAGATCAGGAGCCAAGCGCTGAAGGACAATCCCGCGCTGCGCCAGCACAACGAGAGACACGAGAGGTCTGTGGGTGAGCTGCTGGTGGAGAAGTTCCTGATCAAGGACAAGAAACCCGACGAGACGGAGAAACTTGCAAGCTTGCAGCTGCTGCGTCAGGTCAGCGTGGACACGAGCGATGAGCAAGACAGCGACAAGGATCTGTCGCAACAGGCGAAGAGCAAGATCACAAGACGGTTCACGAGGCGGAGGTCGTCCGCGGACATTCAGTTGGATCCTGAACAGATAGAGAGGGAGGTGGCTTACGCTCAGGTCCAGGCGAAGGTGTTGGACACCCTGGTCGCCGAAGAGCAGGCTGAGATCGAGAACGAGGTTCGTAGGGGGACGTTGATAAGGAAAGGGGCCCCGCCCGGCGGGCCGAGGACCGTTCCCAGATTCTTCAGGAGCGACGGCGAGTCCGTGTCTCAAGGCGAGGAGGAGGCCAGCGCGCAGAAGGTGAGGAAGACGTTGAAGAAGGTGAAGAAGAAAAGGAGGACCACCGAGAAGCCTTCGCCGCCGATCGAGGAGGGTGAGAATCTGAGAGAACCCGGCTCCAGCAGCGACGTCTCCGCGGACGTTCAAACGAGCGAGAACGACGAGGAGGAGATCCGTAAGCGTTCTCAGATGTTCAAGGTCGAAGCCAGTAACAGCGTCGGTGACTTCTCTACCATTTGGGTGAACAGCCCTGCGGAGCAGTTTCGGGAGAGCGTGAAGATTCCTGTTCCCAAGAAATTACCAGCACGCAACGGGCAAGAGGTTAAGGAAGAGTCTGAGACGGAGGTGGTGTTACCTGTGAAGAGACCTTACGTGAAGGACACGTCGAGGAACAGCGTCTACTTCACGGTGAAAACGCCACCAGAGGCCACGAAGAACGACCCTCTGAACAATTTAGAAGTCGTCGCCGACAGAACGAAAGTGTCCCCGAAAGGTGAAATGATGGATCAGATCTCGTCTGCGGACACCACCGAGCCAGGATCTCCTAAAGACAAAACAGTCAGTCAGATCTTGTCTAAGAAAACGTTAGACTCTCCGAAAGAAAGTAAAGCGGGTGTCAAGGATACAAACCTGAAGAATGAAACCTCAAAGGATGAAACCGTGCCGAAACGGAAGAAAGAAACGATACAGAAGAAGCTGGAGTTTCTGGATGAAAGGTGCTCCCCGCAGTCCCCGGTGTCTTCCGTCGTCGATGCGCCGGCGAACACAAGGGTCAAAGAGACCAACGCGACGCTAACAAGCGATGACCTATTGGCGAGCGAAAGCAGCGCCAGTGGAGCGCTTCCATCGGTCGCGGACAGCCTGCCAAAAGCGTCTAAAATTAATACGGATGAAAATAATGCCGTAGAAGCGCCAAAGCGTACGTTGTTACGAGAACCGCAGTATCTGGCAAAGACGACGCCGACGAAAACCGAGGACGTCGTCTCTCCGTTGTCGGGGAGGAAGGTGGACAAAGCCGCGACCTTGGGGAACGCCTCCGCAGCGGGTGTCCGTGGTGAAACGGTGAACGTGGATCGGCCGAAGGATCTCGCGAAGAAAGGCGACTCGTCGACGAAAACTTCCTCGTCCATTGAGGACGCAAATAACAATCTCGCGAGCAAACCGACCTTGTCAGAGGGTAACGCGCAAAAGGCGGAAAAAGCTTCTGGAGGAATTGTCGAAAAGCGCGCGAAGGAGGATGTCAAGGATACAAAGGTGAAGGGGGTGTTCTCGAGTTTTGAGAAGATGGTGAAGAAAGAGGACGAGGAGATGCCCGTCAGCGTGACGACAACGAGAAAGACCGAGGCGAACAAATGCAACTTGCAGAGTGCGAACAAAGAGCCCAGAATCCCGTGGAGAACGAGAGCGGAGCAACCAACAGACTCGAAATCTTCGAAGCAATCAGCGCTGTCCGCCGATGAGATGGCGAGTACGCCGGCGGTGAACGGAAGCTTGTCTAAAAGCACGTCCAGCGAGTCTATTGACTTCTGGAGCGAGATCAAAGGGCCGGAGAGCCCGCAAGTGACGAAAGAAGTGAATCCCGACAAGGGATTCTGTTTCGCGGCTGGTACGAAGAGCTCGGTGCCGGGTCAGGCGGTCGAGGACCTCGCCGGCAGTCAGCTGGACAAGAAAAAACAGACTGATTCTAAAATAAGCGTCGCCGCTCCGCCGCCAGCTGAGCTCAGTAACATCCCCGTAATCGAGGAGGAGAATCCGTCGAAATCCGAGACCGAGCGGACAATATCCAGTAGCGAAGCGGCTCCGGCGAAGTTGGAATCTGACAAAGTTGACACGGCGCCAAAGAAGGGATTGAAGAAGAAGAAGAACCTGTCTGTAATCATCGATCCAATTCAGAATGCGTACTCGACGGTGAAGAGGACTCCCTTCAAGAGAGAAGATTCCACGGCGTCGACTGTTTCTTACAAATCAGTGACCAGCACCCCAGACACCTCTGTCCCGGCTTCCGAGGTCTCCACACCGGTCGCAGAGATCCCCGTGCCTGTGATAAACATCGAGGAGGCGTCCACCACGCCGATTAAACCCGACTCCGAGGCTCTGAACGAGGAGGACGAGCCCAAGACGCCGACCAACGATTGGCAGGACGTTAAACTGTCGAAGATCAGCAAGTGGGACAATCACAGTGACCTTTCGAACGTCGAGGCCGAGCAGGAGATCACCCCGGTGCCTTCCAAGGAGGTCAGCGTCGCTTGCAGCCCGGAGGACACCCCGGAATCGTCCAAAAAGAAGAAGATCGCCAGGAAGAAGAAAGCATCCACTACCAAGAAAAGTTCTACAAAGAAGGACAGCAACAAAGACAGCAAGGGATCCAAGAAGAGCTCTACCAAGAAGAGCTCCGCCAAGAAGACACCCGCCAAGAGCCAGGAAGCCCCGAAGCCTCCGGAGGCGAAGATCTCTGGCAAAGCCAGGCAAGAGAACAAGAACGCACCCGCCCCGAGGCCCATCGATCTCATCAGAATGTTTTACACCACACCGTCGGCGTTGCTAACCGCCACACCCAGGGACTTGTCGAAAGTTCGCCGCGCGAAAATCAAGAGGAGGAAACATCACTCCAGGACGCCGTCTGTGAGCAGCGACAGCACCGGAAGCACCACCAGCACAGCGACCACCGAGAGCAGCGGATCCATGGAGCTCGACGACGACCCGGAACACAAGAGGATGAACTCCACCAGGAGCAACGACTCCGGCTTCGACGGCTCGCCAAGGATATCCAGTACTTTTTTTCTCTCACTGCAATAATAATATTTTTTTTTTTTTTTAGATCGTTTGTCCCTGTTGTGCAATTTTAATCTTTGATTTCCTCCACTTTTACCAAACGTTGCCTCGGGACTCTGTTTTGCTTGAGAATTGCCAGATAGAATTCACGGAAATTCGCTGTCTTGCCAGTGTGTGTGGGTGGCGTGTTTACGGCCGGGGCAACATGTGCTGGTTTCAATATCTTCCTGCAACTCCTCTTCAATTCCTTTCGCCCGCTAAATGCACTAAACTCGTCGGCGATGATTGAAACCGGGATTTGGCAGCTCGCTAACCAGTTTCTGCATTGTTTTCTCACTTGTTTCTGTGCTTTCAATGACTAACACAGCGGCAGCATTCGCGCAGCTATTTTCTGCATGGAATTTTGGAATGATACAAAGTCAGGGTATCGGCTAGTTGCATAATCGTTCCACGTCCACGCGGATTCTCTGGTCCAACAGCATCTCCCGGTTGCAAAGCGCAAAGCCAGTCGTTCTTCGTCGTTGCATAAGGTCGTTGTCGCAGAGTCAACGACACCGTTCACCACGTTTGTTTACAGAAAGCACCGTAACCGTTGAAACGGTTTTCCCGATCGTTCTCGATAAATATACACACAACTGGCCGGTGGCGGGTCTCGCAAAATTTTCACGCAGAGACGTAAGTCGCGTTTTTCGTCAGATATAGCCAGCTATTGTTCAGACTCTTCTGATTAAGAAGCAACGTGCACCGTGTTACGCACGTTGCTTCGTGACTCTATTTATAAGACGTCGGTTTCACAACAATATTCTAGTCTTCATAGTGCAGCAGGCGAGTAGTTGACGCCGCGAACAAGAGTTTCGTGATAAATTTAGATGGGAACGACGATGAGTTTGATTAGATATCTAGTAGAGGATGAACAGCGCGGATGAACGTTGCTGTTCTCCGAGATGTTTCGCGCGACGGTGCATCAAAGTAGCAGGTACACGTAGCTGATAATCAAACGAATAACACGTGGAATCGTATTCGGAAATAGACTGTGACATGGCCTGTCACAAAAAGTGCGAGAAACTGACCGGGAACCTCTGCGGACTGAACCAGAAGCTCGTGGCGGAGGCCCTGCAGGCGCTCAAGAAAGGTGAGCTATCCGTTCCAACTCGTTACAAGTAGCAATCGACGAAGAAAAAGAAAAAAAAAAAAAAAAAAAGCCAAAGAGACTTCCCTCCTCTCCAAACGATATCTTCTTTTCCTCGTGCAATTTGATCTTGAGCGTTGGCCGTGCAGCGAGACTTGGCTGACCCAAGGTGCGCATTCGTCTGCGTTGCTATCATAAATCCATTCACTCCGGCCAGGTAGACGATACCATGATTTCAGCAAAATGGAGTTACATCACCGTTAAATCGGTCGCCGGTGCTTATACACTGTTACAATCCTCCTGTCTGTACCCTAATCCATCATTTGTGTCGCGTTGCTCGCGTCAGCTCTATTTTTGCGAAACGCTGGTCGGCCAACATCCAGCGTGCTCGCATTGCCAGACCCGGCAATCGACAATTAATGCGCTTATTAATCGAGATTTGACGAAACGTTCGGGTGACCAGAGACGTTCCTTGGCTCGGGGAGATCTCGGGAGAGAACCGTTCTCCTCCAACAAATAGAGAGCCTCGTTCAATAATAGTTGCTTGTTAAGCATCAGTAAGTATCTTTCACGTCTCGAACGAACAATTTTCATCAGCTGAGACTGCACTGCAAGTATTTCAATGTCGTTTATCTTATGGTTAACAAAAACGAGGCTACTAACCACGACTGGTGTACATTGGGTTGTGTGATTGGTTCGTTCGCCCCATAATGTTCACATTTCAGATCATTATAATTGAATTGTACAATAGAATTACATTCAATTACTTACTTCTTTCATGAGACAGTAAATTTTCAATTTTTATTACAATTCCGTTCCAATTTAGATATACAAGATTGTATATTAGTATTAACTATCTCAATGAACAAGATCCTCAAGCTTGAGATTGCTCAACTCATTTCAAACGAAATAATTGATTAAATAATAAAAGAAAAATTGAATTAAATGATCTTCTCTTCTAAAGAGGAGCAAACGAACTTATTACACAGTCCAGTAGATCTTTCAATTGGTTTTACCAATACATTATTTTTATTTCGACTTGGTAGCACCCTCGCAATCGTCGGACACCCAGAGGAACTCAGACTCCTCGGACCATTTCCCCAGTGGGAGGATTACACCACCGGCCACCAATCTTCCAAGATTCAAGAAGTACACGGTGACGGACTTCAATTTCCTAAAAGTAAGTGCGCCGCGCATGATTATCCATCGTCAACAGATTTTAGCCACGGCCGTCGTATTACGCGGCACGTGCAACATCCGAGCGTCTGCCAAAATTGAAAATTTCGCTGACGAAACGCTCGAATTATTCACTCGGAGATGATTGAGATCCTCGTCTGCATCTTCGGGCGAGCTTTCATCCATCAAAAGAGCTTGCATCAACGTTCCACCTCTAGAGATCTTCTTTACAGAAATCTGAAACAACAGAGCAATTTGTTTAGAATTTTATGGAATTTTATCTTTTGTTCTTGTTGTTGTTGTTGGAAGATTGAAATGATGTAGCGCGTGTAGCTTAAACAGAGAAGAGTTCCAAGAGGATTTTAGAGGGTTCGTTTGATGCGAGTTCCCTCCGACTTGTTTGCAGACGAGTTTCCTGTGAATTTATGAGCTACCTTGGCTCGTCGGAACGAAAGCCAACCCACGTCACGTGTACACCTGCGTCACGTGAGCTCGGCTTGATTCATGAGGTACGAATTAATCCAGGCAAGGAGGTGCGGACGTTCGATCCTCTATCTTACGATCGATTCAACGCGGTCACAATGCCAAAAAGCTTTAAGCGCTCCCATCGAAAGTAAACAGCGGTTCAACGTTTTAAAACACGCGCGTTTGGAGGGTGACAGGTTTTTCACGTCAGGTTTGCCCAGTCGCCAGTCAATGAGAAGATTTATAGGAGAGAAAGTTTAAAACGGACTTGATTTTGCAAAGGACCGCCACGCAAATAGACCCACCCGAATTAGCTGCACGCAACGGATTATTTTTAACGGGCCCGAGGTGCTCTCACGTGCGGCACTCTCGCTTTAGACGCGTGAACTTTCCACCGTGTGCCATTTTCACTCTACCAGACCTGGATTTCCATCTGGTAACAGAACCTTGCCTCACTTTTGAGGTACCACAGCCGGTTTAAAGCAATCATCATGGTCTAAGGATCTTAGTTTTAATTCCCGAGCTCTGCTGACACCCTAAAACCATTTTTGCGAATTAAAATCTGGATAGTTGAGTTACTTCTGGTAGACTTTAGTATACCTAGTCTCACATCTGATCTTCCATTCGATTTAAAAATTGATAATCTTGATTCTTCCATGTCTAATTTCAAATTACATCTTTCCCAATAATGCATTGATCTTCAGTGAACTGGAGAGCACCTGGAAAGGTTTGGGAATTAAAATCCTGATACCCAAGGTTTTTCTCAGAAGAGTTAATGCTCGTTGTTTTTCTCTAGGTTCTAGGAAAAGGCAGCTTTGGCAAGGTGTTGCTGGCGGAGCTACGGGGCACCGAGTGCGTTTACGCGATAAAGTGCCTGAAGAAGGACGTGGTTCTCGAAGACGACGACGTAGAATGCACCCTGATCGAGAGAAAGGTCTTGACCCTAGCCACGAGGCATCCGTACCTCTGTCACCTGTTTTGCACCTTCCAGACAGACTCCCATTTGTTCTTCGTGATGGAGTATCTGAACGGCGGCGACTTGATGTTTCACATTCAAAAATCGGGCCGTTTCCCGGAACCAAGAGCTCGGTTCTACGCGGCGGAGATCTGGTCCGGCTTGAACTTCTTGCACAAGAAGGGAATAGTGTACAGAGATTTGAAGTTGGACAATGTGCTGCTGGATTTCGAGGGGCACATCAGAATAGCCGATTTCGGCATGTGTAAACTGCAAATTTTCCTCGACAGAACCGCCGACACCTTCTGTGGCACGCCTGATTACATGGCTCCCGAGGTAAAGGATAACTGCAAATCAATAAAATTAATTCTCCGTTAACTACAAACCTAATAAAATAAATTCTCTGATAGCTACATACCTAATAAAATTAATTCTCTGATAGCTACAAACCTAATAAAATAAATTCCCTGATAACTACAAACCTATTAAAATTAATTCTCTGATAGCTACAAACCTAATAAAATAAATTCTCTGATAACTACAAACCTAATAAAATAAATTCTCTGATAGCTACAAACCTAATAAAATAAATTCTCTGATAACTACAAACCTAATAAAATAAATCCTCTGATAGCTACAAACCTAATAAAATAAATTCTCTGATAGCTAGAAACCTAATAAAATAAATTCTCTGATAGCTAGAAACCTAATAAAATAAATTCTCTGATAACTACAAACCTAATAAAATAAATTCCCTGATAACTAAAAATCTAATAAAATAAATTTTCTAATAACTACAAACCTAATAAAATAAATTCTAATACTGAATCATCTCACAACTGATGCAGTCACATTGTTCTTGTACACTAGATAATAAACGATTAATAACAAATTTTGTTATATTCTACAACATTCTCATAATTTACAGTATTGCATTAAATTTTCTTCTTTTAATTTAACCAAATTCCCTTTAGCAACACTCTCAAAAAAAAAAAAAAAATTCACACATACTTATTATGGATGGACTCAGTGGAATTGTTTAATCCAATTCGAATTAACGTTGCTCGAAGAAGGTCCGGGGTTCCAAAATTAAGACACTAAAAGCAACGCTCAAACAGCCGCGATTCGTTGGTCTCTTTAAATTAACCGCAGCCCAACTTCTGTTTCCGCATTGCAGATCATAAAGGGACTGAAATACAATCAGGCGGTGGACTGGTGGTCGTACGGCGTGCTTCTGTACGAGATGCTCACGGGACAGTCGCCATTCTCCGGCTGCGACGAAGATGAGCTATTTTGGAGTATATGCAACGAAAGGCCGTTTATACCTCGTTACCTGAGCCAAGATTCCAGCGACATATTGATCGCCCTTCTGGAGAAGGACTCTGGCAAAAGGCTGGCTGGTCATGAAATCGCGACGCACTCCTTCTTTGAAGTAATTAATAATCCTACAAAACAAATTCCTGTTAACATATTGATGATCCTTATATAGCTCTGTATTGTAAACCGGCGAAACTTCATTTTATTGAAGAATAGTAGTATCACTGTACGTGATGTTAGATTACAAAAATTTTAATTCCATTTTGCACCAAATTCCACATTGAAATCAATGATGAGATTTAGCTAAAAAGATTCCAGACGTAACCAACATAAAATATAAAAATTAGAGTTGTAATCTTTGATGCTAGTTAAGAGTTAAGTCTGTCTCATCTCATCAATGATGAGATTTAACTAAAAAGATTCCAGACGTAACCAATATAAAATATAAAAATTAGAGTTGTAATCTTGCTAGTTAAGAGTTAAGTCTTAAATGTAGTTAAATCTCTATATAAATAATTGTACCACAATGGTTGTCAATATGCTAACGAAAACAGATAAAGATTGTCAATCAATTGAATAATTGATCGCTTTCGTTTTCCCAGTCGTTGCAGTGGGACAGGTTGGAAAGAAGGCAGTTAGAACCACCTTTCAAGCCGGCCCTGGACCACACTCTGGACACGAGGTACTTCGACACAGCGTTCACCGCTGAGAGGCCACGACTGACTCCTGTACCTGATCAGATCCTCACCTCCATGGACCAGGGTGTCTTCCGTGGATTCTCCTACACGAATCCAAACGCAACAGACTGAAGAAACCGCGAAGAACCACCACGTGCGCACGACTTCGCAGCTTTGCACGTTGATCTGTCATTCAACGTGATGTTCTTTGTCTTACGATGTTGATGGTCCTGATGATTGGATGCCTGAAGGTTGATTCGAACGATATGAACATAAGTTGGTCACACTCGTTTCGAGTTGGAGGCTGCACGTTACTCGGAGGTCTATCAGGACGGACTGAGTTGACTGAGACTCAATCAGGTCATTGAGCGCGACGTCATATTCGTCGAAGAAGAGGTTCTAGCGAGCGATTCCAGCAAGAGTCGAATGTTCCTGAATCGCTTCCGGTGATAAACATTAGGTTTTTATAATGTAGAGGCTGTACTCCGTTGATAGAACTACTTAGATTAGCCATCCGTGGAACTCGAACGAGATGTCACTGTTCACAGGCTCTGATTTCGTTTTGATGCCACGTTTCGTTTCTTTTCTTTTCTTTTCTTTTTTTTTTTTTTTNCTTTTTTTTTTTTTTTTTTTTTTTTCTTCCGAAAGGGAGGCGACAGCCTGGAAAGTTCTATCGACGTTTGTCAAATGAGAATTGAACGTTTCAAATAAAGGAATGGACAACGACATCCCTTAAACGACAACATTATTGCAACGAGGAGAACGGACCAGAATATTTTAGGCGGAGGGCATCGTAATCCGGAGAACCGGAAGACGCTCGCAGACCTCTAATTGCACCGCGTTCCCGCGTTTATTCTAAACCTCTAGCGTTACACCGCGGTCAGGTTATTAATACTCCCGCGTGGCTCATTACTTTGGCCACGATAAATACTCGTCTCGAGCGTCTTCCACCCACAGACGATTGCCCTCCCTCTTCCTCTCTTTGCCTCTCGTTTCTTTCTTTCTTTCTTTCTTTTTCTAAAAGGACCGCGTTTTCCTCTCGTTTTCGTCCCTTTTCGCTCGTTTGCTCGATTCTCTTTCATGAATCCTACGCCTTTCATGCTCCTCCTCCCCCTCCTCTATCCATTTTTCCTCCTTCGCTCATCTTTTTTTTCTATTTCCATCCTGTCTACCGTGCACACTTCTCCCCCTCCCTTGCACGTTTTCTCCTCTTCGCTTCTCGGATCGCACACTTGGCTCCACTGACTAGACGCTAACTTTAGCACACCGTGGAATTGGCAGAGCATCGCGACTTGGCGCAACGCAAGTCGAAACGCAAGCTGAAGAAGAAGAAGGCTCCAGGACACTTCGCATAGATACCTGCAACACGATCAATTTATTTCTAGGGTGCTCGTCAACTTGACTTGATCGTCAAGTGGGCCATCGGGTTTGCGCTGTTGCAACCTCGTTTAATTTAATTTTAAACTAATAATAATAACCGTATCGAGCACCGATTCGACGCATTTCGTCGCTTGAAGATTTGACGATTCGTACGATCCTCTATCTCTATCTCGTCGTGCGAACGAAAGTTTGTTGCTTCCTGTTTATCATTCGAATTGTTCGACTAGAATCGGCAAGCTCGTTTTGAAGTTTTAATGAGAAAGATCAAACGCGACGTGACGCTAGTTAAGACTGCGGATTTTTGTAAAAGGACGGAATTTAGACATGCGAATTCGCATTTTTATAAACAAAATTCGGAAAGAGAAACTCTACAAATAAATAAAATTTGAAAAAACAAACGATTCTGTAAATAAACATATCCACTACCATTACACAAAATACTGTTTCACGTATCTTTTGCATGTCAAATGCATTTATGTGCATTGCTGCACCTTCAAACTTCACACAAACTTCACACAAATGCGCGGTCTGGTGATAACAATCAGAATGATTATTAAGGTTAATACCAAAAGAAATGGAGGGAAAAGAACACTAACTGAGAGACCCATTAACCGGCTAATTGATTCAATTGGATCATTCCGACACGGATGGTGCGTTAAGGGGTCGCATCTAGCAATTAATTATCATCTAAAAAAAAAAAAAAAAACGCCAGCCTCGATTGAAACTGGAAGTAAACTCGAAAACTTTGCTCTCACTTCGAAAAACCTAAATAAATAAAATAAACCTCTTCTTCTTTCACGAAGAAGTCGTAAAGAATCCAATCGTTGATAAATTGTCAGTTTGAAAGGTATTTAACGAAGACTGCAACGCAGATTACGTGGAAGTGAGAGGTCGGAGAACGAAGAACGATGGAAGGTGTACGCACGCAGTTCCGCGAAACGGAGATCGAATCAGCTAGAGTGGAAGGGAACGAAACGAGAGAGAGAGAGAGAGAGAGAGAGAGAGAGAAAGAGAGAGAGAGAGAGAGAGGGGCTCGAGAAATTGAAACGAGGAGAGATTTAAAGAGGAGACGTCGTAGGAAGAGGCCGCGCAAAAACCAAGAGGATCGGTCAATGGACCCTGAATCCTACGCTTCTTGCTTTCAACTCTAACCGAATCTGTTACAGATTGTTTAAACGCTTTTCGTTCTGGCAGAATTTTTGAGACGTTCCGTACGCCTGTCGTTTCTAACATTCTCGTACTGTAGTTTACAAACACCTAGGAATAAAGTGTTTCGTACTAGAATCAAAAGAAAAACCTCTCCGTTTCGTTTCCAACTGGTTTCCCTAAAAGTTATTCGAACCGTTCGATTCGAAATTCTGATCCGATCGTCGAACCGCTGCGTAAAAAACCTTCCAGGTGTCGGTGATATCGTTGCGAATATTGACAACTAAAAATAAGAGAGGCCGTGAAATCTGGCGAGTGAAGGAAGAGAGAGAGAGAGGAGGAGGAAGCAAGAGGAAAATAAGAGGCACTGCGGCAGACGCTCGAAATCGAAGCTTTTAACGAGAAGTGCAGACTTATTTGACGGTGAGGCGACTGCGGGGCGCCCGCAGGGCCGCACGCACGCTCCTCCCTCCTCCACCTCACTCGCCAACCCTATAAATAGTCTCGGCACTACCACGATTGCGGCCCTACATCGTGCGGCTATTTTCGACAGGCATATCGCCACTCGTTACAGTTCTCCGTACGACCGCTCCACAACGGGTTCCCCATCGGCGACGACTCCTCGGGCCAAACAGCGAACAAAGACACGGGGACGCGCTGTTTACGCCGCGAGCAACAAAAGCAACTCCGCTGGTCGTGGCGGCTCCTCGGAGAGACCTGCTGCTCCTCTTCTCTCTAGATCGCGCTTGCCACTCCTTCGTCACGTTCGCGTTGTTCAAGTTTTCCTAAAATGAACGTTTATTTCGTATTCAGTTAGGTGCGTAACCTAATGACCGAGCCACAGTGAGAAGAAGTGTGATAGTTTTTAACGTGGTACCCGGTTGAAGTCTCGAGATTCTCCTCGCCGAGTGACCTCAAGTCTAGTCTCGCGACTTTCTCCCACTATCTGGAGAGTTAGACCTAGATCTAGGTCTCTCTACTGCGTAGCAAGCGTGCTTCCACGAGGATGGTTGACAAAAACACGCAGGTCAGAGCCTCTTCTACGTTTCTTCGGCGATGGTAGTGATTACTCGGTACGGCGTCGGTGCTACGTAGAATACCCAACAGACAGGACAGAGGATGTTCAGCTCGCTGAGACTGACCACCATGCGCTCGCACAAGAACCGTGCTCGGCCAGGAAGCGTGGCCACGTCCGCCAGCTCCGACTCGGCACGACCCGACGAGATCTCGCCCCAATCCTATCACACGCACAGTTTCCTGCTGCTGGACGATCAAGATAGTCCTGTGTCCACTCCTTCCAGCGTATCGTCCAAGGTCGCCCAAGTGAGGGTGGAACGTGAAGGGGGAAGTCTTGGAGTTACTCTGAGAGGCGGTGTTTCACGAGCTCTGGTGGTCACCGGGGTGAAGTCTGACGGACCAGCGGCGAAAGAGGGAAGAGTCAGGCCCGGGGACAGGTTATTGGCTGTTGACGACACCGAACTGAGGGGTCTGACATTGGCGGAGGCGCAGAGAGCGCTCAGGAGGAGCTCTGATGCTCCTGTCGCTTCTTTGACCATTGAGTATGACGTTGCCAACATGGAAGAGGCCAGGGCAGCTACTTCCGGTCCTCTTCTAGTGCAATTGGAACGTGGACTCTCCGGTACCTTGATACATCAGGGCATTTTTTAGGATTCAACTTGGACGATCAAGCTGTATATAAGCGTAACTATAAATATACATATATAATTGCAGGAGAACTGGGCCTAACGGTAAGAGAGACGCCAAACGGAGTCTACATTGAAAGTCTAAGACCAGCAAGCACGGCAGACCGATGCGGCGCCTTGCAACCTGGTGACAAACTACTTGCTGTGGACGAAACTCCCGTCCAGGATGCAGTGACGGCTGCCAAACTTCTCAGAAATAACTTCGACTCTCGCATAGCCAGGCTGCAGATTTTACCTAGGCCTCCGAGTGTTTCACAGAGGACTGTGAAGAGGAGAGCGCAGCCACAGGCGCAGCAAACCTCTAGTCAGACTTTGCAAACGAAAGAGAGCCTGACCGTGGTTCTTAGGCCCGATCACAAGGGATTTGGACTTGCCCTGAAGCTCGCCGAAGATCATCTAAATTACATCGTCAATCTGTTAGAGGCTGGAGGACCGGCTGAACGCAGTGGAGTTCTTCTGCCTGGAGACAAGGTGCTTGCGATTAATCGCAGAATGCTCAGAGATCTTCAGCCAGCCGAGGTGACTGGCATTTTGGAAAATTCTCAAGTGGTGAGCGCAGTGATAATTTTTGTATCGTAGTCGTCATGCCTGTTTGTTAAAATTATTCGTTTATTTTATGCCTTCCGTCTTGCTTTTCTTTCTTGTCTCTTCCGTTTATTTCAAATCAAGAGCCCCGCTTTCTCGACAGATTGAATTAGTGACGGAGTATAAGGTCGGTGGTCCAGTTGTTCCCAGTTCAGGAGTGTTCACAGTGCGAGTAGCAAGACCGATAGGTGGACAGCCCGATGTAGGTCTCACAGTAAACGAGGATCTGATCATTACGGAGGTTCGCAAGGGATCTTTAGCTTACAGAACCGGTAGCCTAGCTCCAGGAGACAGGCTACTGGCTATAGACGGGCAAAAACTAGACCCTGGCGACCTCAGACAAGCCGCACAGCTGTTACATCGTCCAGGGAGCTCGGTTATCGCCCTGACCGTGAGGAAACCGGATCCTACCTCGGAAACCAGGTAACGATATAACCTACAAACATCGATTAACTTCTTTCTAACTCTTCAGTGCTCCCTTTTAAGGCAATAAGTTGTAAGTGAGTTGTACGAGGAAATAATGATGAAGTACTGAATTTTGCAGAGAATACTGCAAGGATTCCAGTATAGGAAGCGATTCGGTGCAACAGTATCCTTCGGGGATTCTTCGGCCAGCTAGGGAGAGTCTACCCAGTGTAGACAGCGCAGTGGATTCTTGGGGAGAGCTAGGGGAAAACAGTGGAACAGGTCCGGAGATTTTGAGGCTCTGGGATACAGCTTCAGTGGATAGCGGTCAACTGGATCTACACATGCCTCCTTATTCTGCGTAAGAATAGAATTCATAAAAAAATTTGTTTTTTATTGCACGATGATTTTCTACTTAAAAGTACTTTTCGAAGGATGATGATTCACTTTAGTCTTTCCTTCCATTTTCAGGCCACAGGAATGCAACAATCCAGATAGACCCCAACAGATAGTTCACGTCTCCTTGCACAAGGACCCAGTGTACGAGGACTTTGGCTTTTCTGTGTCCGATGGTCTGTACGAGCGTGGAGTTTATATAAACCGTCTTCGACCTGGGGGACCCTGTGACGGCGTTCTCAAGCCTTATGACAGAATTCTACGCGTAAATGAAGCCAGCACGGAGGACTGTGACTGTTGCTTGGCTGTCCCGTTGATCGCTGCGGCCGGTCCACGTTTGGATCTCACTATAGCCCGGCCGGTATCTCCTCCTAATATCATGAAAACTCTGTGAAGGAGAACAAGCGGACGTGACGGTACGGTGTAACAAAGGAAAACGGTGGTGAACATATCTGGTATATTTTTGTACACACCTGTATTTTATTTATAAAAATAAATGTATAGATTGCTTTCAGCTAGAACATCTTCTCCTGCATACAATTCACGCACACCATACTTGAACACACTCTTGAAAATCGTCAAGTGACACTTGTTTAACCCTCTACGAATTAGAGTCCTAGAGGATGGTATAATTGCTGGAATTAATATAATAAGGCACTCGACATCTACGACTGAGTTTAGTGAATGTAATTTAATTAAATTAAAACCTAGAAAGGATCAGTCCTGATCTTGTCATCTTTCAAACCTTACTCTATTCGTTCCGTCAATTATACTTTCAAACTTTATAAATTAGTATATACAGTATGTATATATATATATACGAAAAAAATATTATTATAGTGGCAATATTCTTTACAAGCGAAAGTCTAGAGAGTATTATTAAAATGAATTTTCATAGAGGGTTAAATTGTTGTAACAACCTAAAGAGCTGATGAAATTGAATCGCAATATCCGAGCTAGTAACTGGACGAAGGTATTTAACTCAAAACCTAATCAATACTATGTATACATTGCTCAATATCGATTGAGTACAATTGAAATATCCGATTTCTATCTATTCGCCATTGTTATCGCGACGGGGGAATGTAATTGATTTTAGAGGCTAATTGACCCAGCAATTAGCACTGAACGCTAATGATTTCGCGAATTATATAGTCCCATCTTGCCAGCAAGTCTACTCTGCCTGTGAGAAGCATCGTATTAAAATTGTGTCTAAACCAAACAAAGATAAAAATAATCAAATTTGATGAATTACACCTTTTGCGCAGAATAATAATACTAATAAAATGTATGTATACATGTACATAAATATTTGTATCATCATATGAGTTTTGATCTGCGATCGTTTTTGTTGGAATGCTACATCCATTCCCTCTTATGACTTCCCCAATCACTATGACTGAAATACTATGTAACAACAGAAAAAACTCATATGAATTTGTCAAGTGTAAAACGAGTTAAAAAAAGACTAGACTGCAAGCAACTGCTGCTTTGTTCCAGTCCATCCGTTTACCACAAAGGAACTACTGCTACCGTTTTTATCGTAATACTTCGGAAGACTTTCTTTCTCCATTCTCTGATCGTACTTCGCCTTATTGTAGTACAACACACCAAGAATGGCCAATGTCATGCCGAATATGTTCAACCATGTCACTGGATTTCCAAGCACCAACAATGTTACCGCGATTACGAATATACGTTTGCTTGCGCTAGCCACTGCATAAGTTAAAGGGGTAACAATAGACAGTACGGAGAACGCGATAATGTTTTGAAACCAGTTCAACACACCATCCAGGAATAATAGACCTATTATGTAGTAATTTAAGTCGGCTGATTCACCAGTAACTGGATCGTATATTAATCTCCTCAGATCGTACAATAGCCATATAGGAGAAAATAATATTAGCGCCAGACGGCCTAAGATGAACAGAAGCCTCAGATGATGTATCCCAGTGTCGTGAAGCACCTGAAAACAAATACATATTAGTTATCTCGTCGATCCATAAACATAAGGCGAGCTTTAAATCAGAAAAAGTACCTTCTTTGAGTAAATGTTCTGCAACGAGAATGCCATGGTAGATGCTAAGGCACTCAACAAGCCGATCATATTGAAACTGAGTTCTGTAAGGGTGGCTACAGCCACACCCACCACAATCGGGACTAGACTAAGATACACTTTCCAAGTCTGCTTTTCCTTCAATATGATTCTTGACAGGAACACCGTGAAGAACGGCATTGTAGCCTTTACTGGGACAGAGCCAAACTTCAGTTAATATATGATACTTACAAAATGAAACAAAGCAACATATGTATAGGAACTACTTCAAAAATGCATACATCAGAATTATTTATCTATGATGTTACATCTAATGATCAGAGGAAATCTGTGTATCTACTAGATAAAAGTGCAGTTACACAAATAGCTCATTTCCAACTCTTAGATAAGAGTGCAAAACTACACAAATGACTCATCTCTAATTCCATGCATTAGTGAACTTATTTCTCAATGTCAAACAAAATCTATTCCAAATTATATATTTAAAAAATTTCAGAAAACAATTAACACAAATGTCGAAGCATTTCTCTTCAAACATTTGAATATATATATATATATATATATATATATACACACACAAACAAACAATAGATCAATGAAAATCAAATCAAATCAAATTCATTGTGACTGTCGCGATGGAAGGATCGTGGCATCGAACGAACTTGGCGCGCGCGTTCGGAAGTGAAGGGAGGCTTGTTTTATTTTTAAAAACGGCCACGTGTAACACACGTGACTGTCAAAATAATATTTCATACCAGTATGAGCGTACGAGACGGGCACTTTCCAAATGCTGACGTGGCTGAACACGTTCGCGAGGAACTTGCCAAAGGCGAGCGGCACGATCAGCCGCAGATAGTATCCCCAGGGGATGTCACTGGAATACTTCCTCACGCCCCACAGATTAAAGAACGGGCCTGAGTAAACGGTGATCGATGTTAACTGGACCATGGTCACTGTCATCGGGTAGGGAAATTCCGACAGCAGCATCTTGCCGACGACGTTGCTGCTGCTCGAGATTCCGTACCAGAGCAGACAGAGGAACAATATGGTGACCACTTCACGGCTGTTCTGTCGATCGTCCATGATTGCGCGAACGGATCCTCTTTTAGATGATGACTTCCCGGTGCTCTCACTCCATACGTTCGCGCAGCCAGTTGACACGATACTCCCGACTAATTGCTATTTGCGGCCACTGCCACGGATAGAATTTAAGCACAGCTGGCATTTCTCTCTCCCTCTCTCAGTGGGTTTTCCCTCTCTCTGTTTGCGCAATGTCGCGGGAACACGTGGCGCACACCTCGAACAGTGATTGAACACACACTTGACGGACGCTCGGCGTCGCTCGATCGAGCTGCGCAGCTTCGTCGGCTATCGAGTTGGCAAACCGAGCCATCTTGCAAAATAAATTACCAACAATGTTAGTGAATTTAAAAATCGCAAGGTTGTAGCTCGTGAAACGTTTCATTTACCAATGAATCTCGTCCAAAAAATAGCACTCTTAATCCAGAACATAGTACTGGTATGATATTATATTGTATATTTCATGTATTTTTTTTCTTTCCAAAACTCACAATTTTTGAAACACCGTATATGTAATTATTCATAATGTAATATAATATGTACTATATTATACGTATTCCATAATATATTTAATATATTCATTATATAATATATATATATATATATATATATATATATATATATATATATGTATATTATATATTTTTAGGTATATTTCTAATACTATACTTATTTTGCGAAATATAATATACTATACCATAATAGAAAATATAACGTACTATATTATATTTACATTATACCATTTACTATTAGTAACTACATTTAATTTTCCTACCTGAGAGATTATTATTCGAAAGATTATTATTGAAAATGTGACTTCTCGTTTTTTGTTCGAATTTCTCAAAATTACGAATTTCGATCGCAATTCTTCTTGGATCTTTAACTGCTATTTCTCTTGGATTTCGATCTTTTAATTTCACGTACCTCACCTGGATCGATTCATTGAATATGACGTAATACAGTCGAAAAATAGTAGCAGTTGATCAGTACCAACAATTGAAACACACAATCCCTAAATATCAGCAAATGAGTTATTTAATAACTTTAATTATTTAATAATCTATAAATCTCAAGGAGATATTCTGTGAATAAAGAAAAAAATTCGTTATTTATAAAATTCTAGAAGAAACACGCATTCGATTATGACAATTACGACTTTTCGAAATTTATTTATCACCTTACCAGTCTCTCTGTCATTCAACGCTTTCGTATTAACGAAAATTAGCTTTTATATCCGCGATTTTTACTTCCTCTAGAGAATTTGATGTTCATCAATTGACATGCACTCCTTGTTTCAGGAGGAATCATGAAACAAAATGTTACTATTTCTCTTGATTCCAAAAATGAAACGTACGTTTTTACAAAATAGATGGCAGTACATCTCGATTGAGGGATGTCCCGTTCTATATAAAAGAAATCTCAAATGCATATTTTGCTAAACTGCAGTTCGACTAATTTTATTTAGTCGAATAACATACGAAAACTAATCAGAACGAACTAACTCGTATGAAGGATCAACCAAAGTAATTGAACATGTTGAGTAGCATTTTATCGTTTATGTGTACGAAGGTTATGTGTAGCATATTTCGTGATTTGAACATAATATCAGCATCGTAATAATTGTCTAAATAGAAAACACTGCCTACAGTATTGCATCCAAATGGATCCTCCGCTCCCGTCGATTTTAAAGAAACGCCGTCTGCAGCGCATTGGCGGTAGACCAATAATAGAATGCAGGCGGGAATTCACCTTGCCGCACAAGTTTCCCAGCATGATCAACACGCCTAAATGTAATTCGGTATTCGAAAAGTTCACCACGTCAAACACGAGCGTGCAAAGCAGTTTAAACGGATTGAAGAGTAAGAAGGTACTAGCTACTAATGGAATAACGAAATTAAGAATAAAAACAAAAGATGGCATCGATTTGGGAGAAGTTAAGGTACAGCTGCTGACTAACGATCAAAAGAATTTATTAAACGTCCCACAGATTGTCAAAGTCCAACAAGCTTCAAATTGTATGAAGAATAGTGTTGCTGGTCTTTCTACTTCCTCACAAAGTAACACTGTGAAAATAGTGAAACCATTAGGATCTCAATTATGTAGGGAAACGCAGAAATGTATTAGAGAATTACACTGTCCCATAAAACAACAGTTTGTTGTTTCTCATAGTAAAATTCCCGTGGCTCGAAATAAAAATAAGAATGTGATTCAGAAGCATGAAGTTTTAAGCAAAGTAAATAAGATGAATCAAAGTAATAGTCCACTAAATGACAATGGGTACAGATTATTGCATAATGTTCCAGCCGTCTCAAAAAAAATTACAGAACCAGAAAAGACTTTAGTTTTGATAAATGAACAAGAGGTTAGAGACGAACATATTTTCAAAAATAATGAAAAATGTATAGAAAATAAGAATAATGATACTTTAGAAAAGACAAATGTAACGGATGTTAAAAGCTCGTTGATCGAATTAGCAGAATCAAAGTTTCCAATAGTAAGATGCGAGAGGTTACAGATTCCTCCAACTAAAGTTAATATTAATAAAATAAAAAGGCAAGAAAAAGAAAACAATACTCTATCTCATGAAAATATAAGAAAAAGAAAACGTATTCTTTTGAAAAATAATGAATGGAATCATTCTGCAAAAAGAATTGAAAATGCATCAAATAATAATTCACTTAATCTGGAAAGTAGTGAAAATCAAAAACACGCAAGTATTTTAAAAGAGCCAACAAGATGTGATAATAATGTAAATGATTTTGATAATGATGATGTTGTAATAGTATGCGAAAAAAATGAAATTGCGGGTCAACATTATAATAATGTTCAAGAGAAAAAATGTACTATAATATCTATGAATAACAAAGATGTTGACAATGAAACTCAAAGTGTATTTGTTAAGGTAAATACAAAGCCAAATTTTGATAGAAATGAGATAATTTGTAAAAATAATGTACTAAATGAAAACCCTGAATTTGATATAAGTCATGATGGGAAAAAAGATAATGAAAAAAAAGAAAAATTATCAGAATATTTAAATGTAATTAAAGAAGCACTGACCAGCGTAAAAGATGAACAACTTCGAATTAAAGCTTTGCATGCCCTTGCAGAGTGTGGAGTAGGTATAGCGAAACAAGTCCCAATTATTCCATCTGAAAGATTAAGAACAGTTCATGATTCTCAGATTCAAACTGATGTATTTGGACTTCTTGATAGGCAAAGTTTTGTACTAGTGAAAAAAACTATGTCTACTATAAAAAGAATAAAGCAAATAGAGCGTTCAACTGTTAATCTTTGCCCTGTCATGAAAGAAGTACAAACTCAAACAGAAATGCAAATACAGACTGAATCTAAATTGCATAATAATGTCTACAATACGGATTTATTCTCTATATTAGAAGGCCCTCATATGGTGGTCCCACAAGATACATTAGACATTGATAATTATTTTAATGAGATTTTCAATAACAATAGCGACATAAACAAGGTGCAAAAAATATTATCAACACCACATTCCTTATGTAAAAAAGTTGCTGCACAATTAAAAAAAGACTATGACGAATTGCAATATTGTGATAATAATGGAATGTTAAATATACATCGAGCAGTGGTGAATAATCAACTATGTGAGGTGCAAAAACTATTGTTAATTTTAAGAGCTTCAAAAACTAGTATTGATGTATTAACAGAAGATGGAATGGTAAATTCATATCTCATTAATATAATTAAAAAAATAAAAATGAATATATATATCTACTATCTAATATAAATATATATATATATCTTTTTAGACAAGTTTGGAATTAGGAATTCAGTATAATGCATCCGAAAGTATAGTAAAGTTGCTACTAGAAGCTGGGGCGAAACCAATTTCATCTGAACTTATTTGTGACTCCGCAGTACTTTTAGCCAGCAAACAATCATCACCACTTTTACCATTACTTCTAAATTATGTTACAGAACCTCAGCTATTAAATAGAGAAGATTCATCAGGTAAGCATTTAAAATGAAATGAATAACAATGTCAAATTTTTAATTATCTGTTTTTAAGGATTAGCTCCTTTGCATTATTGTGCACTAAATGGCTTCTTAGATGGAGTTATTGCTTTGGTAGAAGTGGGAGCAGACATAAATTTGAAGGATCATCGTTCGGGAAGAACGCCATTCTTTCATGCTCTTGAAAATAATTACACATTAGTAGCACAAAAATTGTTAGAATGTGGTGCAATCGCGAATTTACCGAACTTTTCTGGGCAATCTGTTTTAAGTTTAATAGACGAAACAAACAATTTTTCATTCAAGGCGTTGCTTAAACAAATAGTAATTTAGTTCTACCTCCAAAATTATGAACTTATTACTAGATATAAATGATTAACAAAACATCATAACTAAAAATAACTTTTTATGTACATTTTTATGTACTTAACTAATTTTATCAGTACTAATTAAATTTATTTAAATTCCTCATAAGGAATAAACAAATTAAATTATTAAATAAACAAATGTATCAGGTATTTATATCCGACTCGAATTTATATTTAAGATTTTGTAAAAACATTTCTTTATTGACTAAATAAGGTCTCGATCTTCTGGGTAGTTAGTGAATCATTATTGTATTACTAGGCATACCTTGAATTGATTAATTGTAAAAATAAAATTCTTGTTAAATTTTGTTTTTTATTGTTTTATTATATTGGACTTTGATGCTTCTGAAAATGACTTGTACTTTTCTCTAATTAGCTCAATTATATTAAGAAATTGCTCTCTATGTTGCATAATATTAGACAATTGTGATTATATAAAAATATCACTGCCAATTCATTGTAACCATTTATTGAATTGTTCTTCATATATCAAAAATAAAATTTAGTAAATGTACAATCATTTGATTCATATATATATATACAATCATTTGATTCATATATATATATGTACATTTACTCAATTTTATTCTTATATATATATATATATATATATATATATATATATATATATATTATATTTAATATTATTAATAATAATATATTATAATAACCAATTATTGAATTGTTCTTCGTATAACAAGAATAAGATTCAATAAATAAATAATATAAGTATATATTGTAAATATTTATTGTTAACACATCTGATTGTGTGGAAGAAATGCAAATTAAATTAATATAGCATATGTATTGATCGTTATTTAATACCTCATACAAGCAATATATTATATACTGTTTATAATTTCTTTGCGTTCACATTTTTCTTGCTTACATCTAAGAATATTTAAATTAATTGCTTTGATCAATTGGAGAAATGAAATATGTAAACACCAACATGTAAATACTGACCTTTCAAATAAATTCAGGATAATCGTCAAGTTAAAAATCCCTAGATGTAGTTTGCGGATACAGTGCACTTTCACAGCAGCGCGATCTACAAAAAAAGCTGTTTTTAAATTTCAACTCGACGCGTCTATGGCATTTCGTAGTCCATGACTGATTATATACCTATTACAAGATGGCTGCAACTGTCTAAAAAAGAGTGATTATTTTGTAAAGGTTAAAGTTGTCATATTTTCTCGACAAAACCCAATTGTACTTTTCTGTTCTTATGGATTTGGAAAACAGACGGAAAAGCAGCGATAAGAGGTCAGTTTCTTCTAGCTCCTCACTAGGACTAATAAAACGTATTGTATTTGTTAGAAGACAAACAAATATGTTCTTTGCAGTATTCCTTTTGAAATAATCTAATAATTAAAGTAAAAACGAAATGTTTCAAATGCTTTAGTATTTGATCATGTTTTGTCATTTTAGTCATATAATATTATTGAAGAGTAATACTGATTCTAGAAACTTATAATTTATTTCAAATAGTTTCGACACAGACGATGATTCTGATTATGCTATGATAAAACGGATTAAAATGGAGCCAGAAGCTATGTTATCGCAAGAGAACGATATAATGGCCCAGTTACAACAAGAAAGCTCTGATTTAGAGGTAGAGCCAAGTTTTGCATTGGAAGGATCTGCAAATGGTGAGGATTGCAATGAAGGTATCTTAATGCAACATATGGATATCAGAGAGCCTCTCTCTACCTTGAGAAATCTCTTGGAACAAAGACTCGGGGTAGAGTTGACAGATTATTCATTTTGGTTGCAAGATGCACAAATGGTAAGCGACAGGTTTGATAACAAATCTACTTACGCTTATATGGTTGTATTTTCTACTTTCTTTTTTTTTTTTTTTAGTTAGAAAGTCACAAAAACTTAGTTGATCAGTGCGTGCAAGGAGAAGGATTGGTTCAAGTAAATGTTCAGATAAAAGCAACGCACAGGAGAATAAATATAGTGGATGTTTTAAAACCTGCAGAGGATTATATAGAATTAGCAGAAAATAATAGTATGTAGAGAAAATTTATGAATTATTGTTAGCGAGTTCTTTTAATGTGTATATATTTTTCGCTATTTAGCATCCACACCAGTTAATGAAGATAGCAAACGAAATGTCATAAGATGGATGGTTGATCCTCAATATAAGAAAGAACAGGTATAATTTATTGAAAATTAAGCATCAGATTAACTTTACTTTATGTATGGTAACACATATATATTATACAGGAACGGTTAAAAATTCCAGCCGATCCAAAAGAATGGACACAAACACATGTCAAACATTGGCTTCAATGGGCAGTTAGGCAGTTCAATTTGGCCTCGGTGAGATTAGCAGATTGGAACATTACGGGTCAACAATTGTGTAATCTCACGCTGGAAGAATTCCAAGCTAAAGTGCCTCTAGATCCCGGAGAAGTGTTTTGGACCCATTTAGAGTTACTTCGAAAGTGTAAATTTGTCGGTCTGTATATTTGTCAAAAAAAAAAAAAAAAAAATACTATCAAATTGTGATCGAATGTTTGATTAATTCTGTAATTTACAGCTGTTGTTCAAAAGGATCCACCAGCATCACCTACGGAAAATAACGTGGATAGAACTATAAAAGTTCGCAACCAAAAAGCGACGAAGACACGACCAGTAGTGAATCAACAAGCACGAGTAGTTAGCGTTCCTTTAGAGAACATCGACTCCACGCCGATCAGTATAGCAACCTCAAGTCGTTCGGTTAACAGCGGTCAAATACAGTTGTGGCAATTCCTGTTGGAATTGCTGACAGACCGCGAACACAGAGGCGCCATTCAATGGATTGGGACAGAAGGGGAGTTTAAATTGAATCAACCAGAAGCGGTGGCACAACTTTGGGGAGCCCGTAAAAACAAACCTTCGATGAATTATGAGAAACTCAGCCGTGCATTGCGTTATTATTATGATGGAGATATGATATCCAAGGTGCATGGGAAACGCTTCGTATACAAATTCGTATGCGACCTGAAGCAAGTTTTGGGTTATTC
Source organism: Frieseomelitta varia (assembly GCF_011392965.1). NCBI lineage: Eukaryota > Metazoa > Arthropoda > Insecta > Hymenoptera > Apidae > Frieseomelitta > Frieseomelitta varia. Next base: position 62,528 of record NW_025110206.1, on the reverse strand, counting down.
GGCAGCAGAACTGAGCAGATTGGTGGAAGAGGGCACAAAATATTTCTGATGACATGCTATTTTTTTATCACCACAGTGAATTTTATCATTGTACTTTCAACGTGATTTGTATCAATCATTGTACATATTTAATGGAAGATAAAAGAAAATGGGGAACAGATTATTATTCAGACAATCGAATTATACATCGAAATACAGAGAGATCATTGGATAAACGTTTATTTCTCTTTCTGTCGCAATTAAATACACCCTTACTGTAATATGCCGTTCGTGATATTTATTAAGTAGTAAAAATTATAATCTGTAAAATTGCGTAATTCCTATAAGCATGATACTTAAAATCCGCAATGCATCCAAGTATCTTAACGTGAATATATAACCGTATCTTTTTAAAAATACTTTCTCTCTCGTTTTACAAAATACTCTGGTACTACATTAAATTATAGCATTAAAACATTATATATTCACAGGGCAAACTCCATTAATTTTTCAAGATGCACCCACGCAAATGGTGGATTATAGACCTTTGAATGTCGAGCCTCTTTTAACTTGCCCGCTTACAGAGCGTCGACGTTTCCGGCCGTTTTCTATCTCTGATGACTAGGACTGACTTTTGATCGGCAAAAGGCAGCACTCATCGCCAATACCAGAGAATCTAGCCTGTGAGATATCGGTCGCGACGTCACAAGTTAGGGTCTCAGGGGACCGGCGACGCGGCAGGCTTTACAATCAGCCCGCCCGCCATTGCCCTTTTTCTCATTTCATTTTCTCTCCCTTTTTTATTCGCTATTTAATCTCACACACATCCACGCATTTATTGTTTTCACCGTTCAAGAGGAGCCACCACCTTCTATATATATTTTTTAATAATCTCCTCATTTCATAGTTACGTTATAGATACTAAAATAACTTAGAATAATGTCTAAACGGGTACTACATCGTCATCACTTATGGTGGTAGATCATCTTCGTTCTTCTTTGAGAAAACTGTCTGCACACACGCGACATTACCAGCGTACGCTCGAGATAAAATTACTACTTTCGTTTTCCTTTTCAATAACGGTTTAACGACCTCTTGAAGATGTTGCTGGATGATGAAACGTTGCGGCGTCGACGACCGGGAAAGTTAGCAAGTTGTACAGTGGACTTCGTATATCGCGAATTTCCATTCCCTACTATACAACCTACTACCTCACCCAGGCGTCGTCGCTGATGCGGCTCTGTCCTCTTCGTGATCGTCCCCTTCGTGGACATTTATGTACAGAGTATCATGAATGTTTATAACAATGCACAATGACATAGATGTTTATTGAGAAATAATCATATAAAATATCGAGCAGATGCATGTTCTGTCCAATCTCGGAACACAAGAGCGCCGAAATTAATTTTCGTCGAAGGTATATCCTATGTTTCAAGATTTACAGCGCTTCGATTTTACAGAAATATTGTTCGTAATTAATTGACCAGTAAATGACAGATAGATATCGGTCCTTTCATCCACAATTTCATTCGTCTCTCTCTCTCTCTTTCTCTCTCTCACTCCACGGTTTTATACCACGACCGAGAAAAATTGTTTGGTGAAAGAATCTACACGTTGATGGCCGGAAGTGCTGCGGGCTTTCAGGAGGGCAGAGGGGTGTGTGAAGGAGAAGGAGTAGGTTTCCGTCGAAAAGCTTAAATGCTGGCCTGACTACATGTACCGGTAGATAGGAGCTTGCGGTATACATATAAAAAAGCCCACAAGTTCGGATCTACGGGTTAGTATCATCAAGTATAGCTGATAACGGCTATCGCTGGATCGTTCCGCGCTGCGGCGTTTCCAGTCTCCCTTTCTCTGCTTCCTATTGTCCGCTCGGGTGCGACTACATCTGAAAATTAATGAAATTACATTTAATCGCACAACGAAATAAACGTAGCCGCTGTGTGTATAACCGTCTCTTCGATCTTTCTTCCATAAGGCTGGCTGACCAAACGGAAGAAACGAATGACACGTTAACGAGGTTAAGGGATTCGTTTAAGCTGACGAGTTAACAGCTGAAATCGCTGCTCCTTCAATAGACTTGGACAATCTCTGATTCTCCTAGACAGTGAACGAACCATCCAGCAAATCATCAAACGTTAATGTTGAGCATTAACAAACCTACGGATCGTCAAGCATGTTCTAAAGTTATTATTATCCAGAGACGCATTATCCCTTATATGAAAAACTCTGAAGGGCTCAGGATCAGGCTTCTCACGCGTGGGCCTGTAGCTTACCACGCCGTTGCCGGGTAGAGAGATCAGGAGGGCATAGAAAAAGAGGGCCGGGGCTATCCTACAAGAAACAAGACGAAGAAGAGGATGAAGAAGATGGAGAGAGGAAAGAAGAGCAAGAAGAATACGGGAGAGTAGGTAGAGAGAATCCGGGCGTTGTAAAAATCCCCCTGCCTGCTTCGCTCGTAGACAGTTGAATGGCCTCTGCAGTTCTCCTCACGCGGCCCTAAGGGATGTTAGGCACCGTTTCCAACTGACCGACTACGCTTTGCAATCTGCACCTGAAATATGCACGACAGATTAGAAAATATCCCGGATCAACACGTGGGTCGCGTGTTCTAGATCCAAAAAAAAAAAAAAAAACACGGTGTACTCGAACAATTGATTTTTGATCTAATCGATTTGAATCTAATCAACCTCGGTAGTGTAGTAATGTTAATTTTACCTTGGGCATTGTTTATAGACAAATTCACCGTGAATTTGAATTGCAAATTTCCAAAGCTTTCGCGTGTTCCCCCTTCACGGGGGAAAGAGATATGGAGGAAGTTGAGACTTCGTTGTGGACGAATCTTAAAAGTCTGGAAGACCGGCGGTGGACCTGGATGCAGGAGTAGTCGAGCGGGAATTATGTACGCTGCACGAAAAGCTGCACTCCTCTCTCGATTCCCATCGGCAATCGTCTCATCCTCCGTCTCCTCCTACCATAAAGAGAAACAAAAAAAAAAAAAAAAGAGAAAGAGAAAACTTTTTAGTAACTACTAGTCGATCGTCATTTTTTTGGAAAGATCGGCGAGCTATCAAGAGAAACAAAGTCTCTCCTCTAAAAATTTTCAAACTCAAATTTCTCCCGGATCGTTAAAGACGGGATCTGTCCCAAAAATCTGTTAATTGTGAGAGAAACGGATCGCATCCCGGTCTGACTCTGATCGATTTTCAATCAAAATTCCCTGCATCCAGACGGAACTCCTGAAGTTTTCTACCGTGAGATTCGTAGGACGTAACGTTAAGTGCATAAAGCTCGGAAGCTCGCGGGCATGTCTACCAATCGTTGACAGTTGGCACGACTGGAACAACCGTAAAAGTAACAGGGAAGATAAGAGGATCAGAGGCCTCTTCTCGTTCGGTTTTTCTTCCTTGAGCGACGAAGAATAGAAAGCTCTAGGGGCAAAAGACCAGCATCAGAGGGAGGGGAGGGAACGCGGAGAGGGGGGAGGGGGAGAGGAAGGAGGAGGAGGAGGAGGAGGAAAGAGAAAAGAAAGGAAGTTAAGCGAAGTGGAGAGAAAGGAAGAGAGAAGGGAATACATACGTACGAAGAAGCGGAGTGGAATGGTCCCGGGAACGAGGAGAGACGCGGGGGCAGAGACGTAATCACAGGGGCGTTGAATTAGGGAAGCATCGAAGGGAGTAGGAGGGGGGAATCGAAGGGACCGGGGGGAAAGGAGGGGGGAGGGGGGAGTCAACGGTGGAGGACCGGGGTCACCGCCATATTATATTTAGCGAGACACAGCGCCGTGTGAATGAACTGCATAACCAGGGCCGAACTTGCACTTTGCCTCGCCGATATATTTTTGAAATAATTCTTCTAAATCGATGCCGGTAATCTAATTCCTCTATCGGCACTATTGCCCTACCAAATTCCCTGCCACAACTGCCGCTTCGCTCGACTTTTGTACGCGGGTGGCTCTTCACGATCAAGCACGTAGTTGACATAGTATTTTTTTTTTTTCCTTTTTCACGATACGAGTCTTAAGCGGATGGTATCTTTGGAAGGTAATTGAAGCATCGCAACAAGGAGCGGCAGGAAACAAAGGTAGATTCGTAGTTTGTGAAATGGAACAGCTTTTGCTCGGATTTGTTTTCACAAAGGGCTGACGGTTTCCTGGAAAGGAAATGTATATTTCTGTGAGAATGAAACTGGATAATGGATAATGTTACTGGGATATGTAGCAGGGTACCTGATGATGATTCGAATATCGGTCAGAAAAGCAGCATCTTTTGGTGAAGAAAAAGTGTCATTAATTATTCTCTTTCAATGTTTCTTCTCTTTCGACATTTATCACACGAATTCCAGCAATTATCGGCTGGTTATTTGTTCACGCGGAGACTCGATTTTCAACACGCTATTCTTTATCTTTGGTCGATATATTTTCTTTATTTGGTATTCTTTATCTTTGACGTTGGCTCGCTTCGTGGAATGCAACGAACAAGCTGGCGAACAACAATGAATGTTCGCAGAACACGTCAACACCACGTGCACCTGTACAGAAGACGTTCGTTATTGCTTTTTGGAAAAAAAGAGATTCGTAAAACCCTAAAAATAATTTCTAATTAAAGAGAAGAAAAATTATGTATCTACTTCTAACTCTGATGCCATATCTAAGAATTACCTACATACATTCTATTCTTCTCTTCAACTTCTTTACATATAACAAAATTAATATTCGTTGCAAAGTTCGAAGAAACTAAATTATAGACTTTCCAATCTATTTTTTGCCTTCATTCTCATCCATTAGCCTTTCCTGCTACAGTATTGACACGACATTTCTCCACGCTTCAAAGATTATGCCAATCAAGAAAGATTTAGATTTTACAAAGCCTACGAGTCGTTCGAATCATAAATTTGATCAGAATATGTTGGCAATCGAACATTGATCATAAATCACTGGTACGAGATTTATTACTAGACTGCATATAGATACACTTTTGTACGCATCATAAAAAAGATAGAATCTAAATAGAGATTGCTTTCGTTCTTTAAACATTATACTCAACTAGTACTGTACTTTTTATACACATTATCTGCATTGTGTACATTTTTGTATCTTGAAGTTTCCAATAAATAGCCTATTTATTACATAAGTCAGCACGGATTCCTCTCCATTGTCGTCGCAAGCACATCGCCATGGTTACAAGAAAAACGTGCTCGTGGTGGAGATAGATTTCTCCGCGAACCGCAAGAAATCGGTGAAAAGAAAGAGGAGTAAAAAGAGAGAAGAGTAAAAGAGGAGAAGAAGAAACGTCCCCATAGCAACACGATGCGATCGGGCCTCGCTTGCACGTACATAGGTATGGTCAACCTACATTATAGTGCATTATATCCTCAGGTATATATACATCTGCAAATAATTATAGATATGCTACAATAATATTATGATATCAATTGAGAATTCGAGAAATACATGTGATGGTACATAAATCAAATAACGGTTAAAAAAACTATTCTGCAAATGCAGTCTGCATGAAGATGATGACCTTGAAGGATGAAAATCTTCAAGAGAGAATCAATCTCTTACAGATCGGTCTATCCATTAGACTATAAGTTGGTAGAAGAGACTTCAAGTGTAACATAGATCCAAGTGAACAGGAAATAAAATAGTAACCTTTCTGCCAAGACTGCGATGATATCGCGGTGAATGTGAGAGCGATATACGAGGCATATGTTTATAAACGTTCACGGTGCAACAGACGAGAGTTAATGGCAGTGTGCAGCCGGAGAATAAGGTCGCCAACTGGGAAACGATAATCGATTTAACCCGTTGAAAAGCGAATCGACCTTCCATGGTCGAAACAGGTGGAATATCTCCTGCGCGCGATCTCCATCTTGGAACGGAACCAACCGTAACCCGACGTAATCATCCTGCGAAACAAAATCCATCCTCAGTTCTATATCTTCATATTAGAATAATTGACTGGAATATTAAAGGAAAATAAAACACGATATAAATTGCCTCTTAAAATCAGGAAAAAAAGGTAGATAATTTTTCGAATATACCACGGTTATTTAAATCTCTTCGACCAAAAAAAGCAACATGGCGACCGAAGAAGAGTTTCTCCTACAGTAGTAGATACGAGACTCGAGGATTCTCGCTGCTAACTAAGCAAATAAATGTAAGAAGATTCTCCCCGAAAGCATGGGAGAAACAAAAGGAAACGAGCGGCGAAGGAAACGCGGAGAGACACCAACCAGCCGCATTTGAATATCCTGAGAGCTTACATCGGCGGAGAACTGGTCAATCCTGTCCTGGGGGAACGAGAGCCGCGAACCGAGGAAAAAGGACCTGCCTGGAAGGTGTATTCGCCTTCGGTTGCAGCTCGGCGAGTATCAAGCCGATCTGGACCAGCGGCCGATGCAACTGGACTGCCGTTATAATGCGCTACCTCTCAGCCTCTGTCCTAGCTACCATCTGCCCTCCCAGCGCACGAACGAGGTTTCCAGTATCCTTGGCAAGTTCTTCATTCTCTTTTGACATTGCATTCGATATCTCGAACGGAAAAATTTATAGCTTTGCATTGTTGGCCACTTGGTGATTCCCGAGGCATTGCAGTTATTACACTATTATCATAGTGAATTTATAATTTTTTCACGTTCAGCTGAAATTTCTATACAGCAATGCCGTGCTTTCTCAGATCAGTGAAGCACTGTTCATTTATTTTCTAATTAATTTTATTTTCTACGGCTTTCATTCACTTCTGCGCGAGGCGAGGCTAAAATTTTATTGTACAGCGACTTACTTATGCCACTTATGGATCTATACGTCCTTAGGTTATATTCGTTGCATTGAATGAACTTTGCAATTAATTCGTTTCCTGCGATTCATGCCCAATCACGTGTTTCACGTGAGCTCGGATTATATTCTAATGTTATGCGAAAGTTCATTGGAAAGCAAAGCAGGAAGTGGGAGATCCGAGAATCACGATCGGACTTTGATTTAACGACTCGCGACGGGCAAATTGGTCGAAAACTTACGCCAGCGAAGATAGGAACCGAATGTTCACCATCAACCACACATACACACACACACACAGGGAAGAGAGAGAGAGAAAGAGAGAGAGAATTGGTGGAGAGAGGGAGAAGGACTGAATGAACACACAGGAGGAGGGAAGAGGCCCAGTTGAGGGGGGGAGAGGGAGACGAGAGGATTCTGGGAGGGGGTGAGCAAGGGATAGAAAAAAGGGACACCATGGCTCGATTTAGTACTCCCATACGCCTATCTCCGCCCACCACAAAGAGCAAACCGACCAATGACTGGCATGCGTTCTACTAGAGACCGGCTAGATCGAACACACGCTGCGTGCACACGCTCCCTCTCCTCTCCCGGCTCACGAATTATGGGCCTGGATGGGTGTTCTGTGTAGAATAGGTAGCTTGCCTCCTGGGGAGACACCGACAATCGGATCGGCTCGATACATACGTAGCAACTCTGTCCTTCGAGTTCCTCTTTTTCGAAACTGCCACGCTCACGTTTGACTTTCATCTCTGTCTCTTTTAATTCTTCTTCTAGTTTCTACGGGGTTATGTACCTACAACGAGACAATTGTTACGACTCTGTGTAAAATAACGGGAGAACTTCTCGGGTGAGATATTTTCAGAAGAAGATTACAAGAATGAGATAAGGCTCTCTACTTTCAGCGAAGTTCAGTCCAGTGACATCGGACAGATCGGAATAAGGTCGGTCCCTGATTCGATAAATTAATATCTCGATTAAATGTCGTTTGCAATACCATGCTCAGGAACTTATTGCTGCAATTAAACGGTCGTGGGGGCAACCATGACACACACCAGAATCCAAATTTGTATCCGCTTACGTAACCGACGTCAGATAAGATTACGCCTTTTTATCAGTGGAAAAATATCACAGCGGAGGAGAGAAATGAAATCGCGTAGTTGGCAATTAACAGGAAGAAACGGTACGATTGGAGAGGAGAGACCATCGGTGGAATTCACTAGCTCGGGTCTTATCGACTGATAACGCGCTATCTCTCAGCAAAAGTTGCAGTTATTGTTCCAGGAACAGGAAACGTTCAGTTTGCAATATCGCGATTGTAGAATTCTCTTTTTTCTTTCCCCTCAAAAAAAAGAAAAAACCATGGTTATTCCTTCTCTTTCCAAGATTCTTGTTTAGTTGAACTGATGTGCAACGTTTCCTCGGAAGTTCCTAAACAGAGGATGAAAGATGATTCACCAGGACATGAGTCGCCAATTAATTTCAATTACCTGTCCTCGAGCTAATTATCAGCGGCCTTGAACTGTGTGTGTCGCGAATCAGCGCCAATTAATACTCTGTCGCTATCTGGCGAATATCTGGCGAGCAGCGTTAATTACATCCGACTTGAACGCGCGGACAGTCGGCAGGTGTAACGCGACACCGCAAGATTGTGGCTCATTGTCAATGTCAGACGCCGTTCCATGGCCTCTTCCAACTGTTTGCTCTTACTTCCACAACATACGGTGGTTTTTGATCTTCACGATCGGCTTCTTCTTTGATCAGTTTCAGAAAACAAACGACACACGTAGGTATTTATAACCTGTGAATTTTCCATAAAGTTCCATTATAGTTATTATTTTTTGCAATGTTACTTGAGGAGATATTTCTCACGAAGAGTTTCTCTAAAAATAACGGAGGGAACGGCAAAAATAACTCAGATAAACAGAGAACTCGCAGGAGTTAGGTATCTGCGAGACGTGGCGAGCGGAGTTACTATCGTTCCCTGATAACGGGGAGAGTCAAACGCGAGAATCATGCGAAGCTAAAAAACAATGATCAAAGATGATGCGTCATGAATCATGAATAGAGAGTTTCGCGAATACAACTCGTGAATCACGCAATCACTTTTCCCTTGAGAGAGAAAATACCAAGAGCTTGAAGTATTATAACCAATATTCCAAGAATTGAAAATTCCGGCTATAGTAATAATTTCTTTTGTACCTCGCTGTACCTATTTAATCTCAGCGTACAGAGTAGAATTTACTGAAGTGTATAACAAACGAAACAATTGATCAAAGAGACGCCTATATATCTAATGAGCTCCTTAAAGGGCTCACTAAATTTTTAGAAACTACGTCGCAATGGAATGTCATTTTTTGATTCGTAAATGTTTCTAAATTTTGTCTGAAGTGTTATTCTTCGGCAAGGAACTATTTTTTTGTTTGTGTAATAAGAAATTCATACCAAATTTATTGTCGCACCAAAGTGGATCTTAAGGGTACACGATAAGTTTTCTTTTTTTTTTTAAATCATCAGCAGAGACACGTGCGGCAGGCACGAAGTATTAATATCAATTACACTGACCTAGCCAATAGCCGACTAGATAAGAGTAGCCATGCGTGTACCCGTGACGCGAGTAAATCGTGGCATTGCACGTTGCACCGGTTGCAACGAGGCGTTGCACGCTGCGTGCCGCGCACGGGGAACACGCAAGCAAGGAACAAGGCTTGCGCCAGACAGTCTGTTGCACAACTTAGGTATTGATCTTGGCCGGAACTAGTTTCCGTTTCCGTCTTCTCTTTCTGACGTTTTCGCCGCCTGTTTCGATTCAATTCGGAAAAATTCACCAGCTGGACATTACGTTCTCATTTTTCCACGAATCGACAAACAAAAAGCAAACGGCAAATATTACACAATGAAACATTGGAATAATTTCAAAAGGTCGAAGATAAGCGGAGAGGAACTACTTAACCGTTATTGTACTTCCGATTTCCTTCGACTTCTACGAAGCAATTACGTCGCACGAGTATTTACAAAGTGATCTCAATCGCATTCAAGTTCCCTATCCATCTCATCGTTCCTCCCAAAGTGCAATTAATCGTACGTAGGTCCGATTAAAAGTACAGTTCTTTCTGCACTCGAATCGATGAACTTCACTTCCGGTTCGCTTTTTCCCGTTCGCCACTCGTTTTTCGTTCGCGAACAATCGAGCTGCAACGAGGAGAGACCGCGGGAGTACATTGCACCGGCGAGGTATTGATCTCGCTCGCGGGTGTCTTTTTCGGTTCCCTGTGTCCCCTCTTGCAAAACTTCCCTTTCGAATTTCCAATCCTTGATCCTTGTTGTCTACCTTACCGACTGAGACAAAAAGAAAAACGGCCTAAAAAAAGAAGAAAACGTTCGACTTCCTGTCGCCGACGAGATTCCCCATCTCCGTCTAATACAGCTCAATTTCAAATCAATTATGTGTACTTTATGAGTCTCTGGTTTCCGAGGACAAAAAATATCGCGTGCCCAGGCAGATCGAATATTGGTTCCAAGAAGGAACTGGCTCATATTAGTCGCGCGTCTGCGTGCTGATACGTTTTACGCGCGAATTGCCACGAAATTAGAAAGACAGAAGCGTGTGGAAAAAGTATAAAAACCAAGCCGAGGCCCGGAGCAGTTTTCGCCGGTCTCTAATTTTCATCGTCGGCCGTGCTTCTTTTTCGCTTGAAACAATCGCCAAAAGTCGATAACTTATCGAAACTAACGACACAATCCGGTTCCAAGGGTATGATAGATCTCCAATTCCCGCAAGTTTATCAGTCTTTCAGCGATCTGCGTTTTTTTCCCTTCTCGTATTTTGCTACGTTGATTCGATCTATCTACGTGATGATGGAAAAAAAAAATGAAGAAAAGATTAGTATCGAGCATTCGAAAAACACTGATACACTAAAATAAGTATAGAAAAATTGTGTATAATGTATAACTTGTAATTTACCTGTAGGCATCTATCTTTCGTTTTTTGACAGTACATCTGTTTTAATTGTTACGTAGAAATGTAGGTCATAAGATTAGGTAACGTCATTTACTCAAAAGCAACTGATTCGGTGTAAACCGTTCGGTTGTAACGCGCCATTTCAATATGGCGTCGATTGAATACGATTTGAAGTAGAGCAGGTAACAATCCGCGTGGACAGACGATATACATAGCGTAATTTGTTTCCGTCGTGAGACCGAAAGAAGAAGCGACAAATCATCTGTTTTTTTTTTTTTTTCAAAACCGAGCAATCACTCTAAACGCAATAAATTCCCCCTGCCGCATAATATCTGCAACTCAAGTTGCGGTACAATGTCTCCTTTGTTATCTTCTGCGCTATGATTTTCAACACGCAGTGGCACGGCTCAAAGAATACGCGGATGTTTCTAGAAACAAAGCAATGCCAATGCCCCTTGATATGGAAAACAAGACACAATGGAATATTACGGCTACCTCGCCCACTATATTCAGTCGTTCTCTTTATCGTTCGAAAGAGAAATTGAATTGTACGTCCTGTCAATGCTTCCTCCGGGGGCCTTTTACCACCGCATAACACCTCTATTTCCTATTTTCGAAATGTGCGTCACAACCGTTTCATTCCCTGCTGAAAACGTGCGAACAATTTACTACGCTGTGAATTCAAATATATATCGTTTCGAATTAAGCGAGGAAAATGAGAAATTCTATACCTCTGCGTATCTTTCTCCAGCGTTCGTTTTTTTCTGCGATAGCATCAGTGCAACGGTTTTTTTTTCGAAAACCGTGCGATCTCTTCGTTCGTAATTACGACCAGGAGCGAATCACGCGTCAATTTCTTTTTTAGCCGAAGCTATCATTCGAAGAGCAAAGAATCTGAAATTTCGAGCCGAAACAAAGGATGTTGGCGTCCATGTAAGTACATATATACTTCTCTTAGAAACATCTTCGCCGCCTCGGACCTGTCAAAACGCGCGCATGCGCCGAAGGGGGGAAATGAAACAACAGGGAATGTCATTGACCCCGAGTGCATGTATCTACCGAGAGGTTAAGGTTAATTTTATCACTGTACGGTGAAAAATACTTCCTTCCACCATCAACGTGGGCATTCTGCGTCAAATGGTATGCATCTGTGGTATGTGGTCATCAAAGATCGAAGAAAGAGCGCCGGTGACCCCTTCATCTCTCGCATAAATAATCGCGACTACATTCGATAATTCCAACCTCTCTCGGTGGAGTTCATAGACCGATACCAATCCTCGACGGGACGAAAGGAATGACCTACGATTTTCCACATTTTCCTTGATGAAATAATCTACAAAATTCGAGTAGAAACGACCGAATCGACTGCAAATTAAAATATTAAATTTGATCGAACGTGAATGTTTAAAATATAACTACAAGAGCACACCAAGTCGACAAAGAATTAAGCACGATTTGGAGAATTAGTTGGATTTGCAGACTTGTCGAGCTTTTCTCTTTGAAAAATATATATATATAAAGAAAAGGAACAAAATTTCAAGTATACAAAAGAAACGTCGAAAATAATCTTGATCGAATTGCGAGATGAAAAGAGGTTACGAAATGGAGACAAGAAAAATTATTCGAGCGCAGCGCTTTAACACCACGTGCGGTGGATTCGAAGTCAGAGTTAGTACTGATTTGCACCGATCGTTCATTACTGGAGCCAGAGCTTCCGGTCATCAGCGGTGACACGAGAAATGCAAGCCTACATCCACGAAATATCGACGAGCATGATTTATTGAAATAGCAAGAAAGACTTTGTATCAAGGTGTATCAACGAGTCAACCTTATTAAGATGAACTGCATTGTTCGGCATTCACTTACCCCTGAAATCGTTGATGTCGACTCAACATCTTCGACAATTATCTCCATCGATTGGGCACCAGATATCCCAGCTACGTAAGGACCCGCCACGTCGGCCATACACTGTGTAGACACACTGCACGCACACACCCGTCACACAGCACAATTAATTGGCTTGAGAAAAATCGGTGTCTCCAGATCCAAGGAGAGAGAGAGGAGGAAACACTTGCCACTTTGTCGGACACCCGCGTCACTTATCGTGTCACCTTTTCAGTCACGACTCACAATCCGCGGTCCGTGCGACCGATTCTCAGGAAAAATCGTGCATCGGGAGACCCGAGTTCACCGTATCTTCGTATGCAATTTCTCGAGAAACGAAAACTCTCCCTGAGATTCCTCAGATTTCTCGTACAGCCTACGACGTTTGTTATCCGATAATTGAGTTTCCTATACCGGAAGTGTGTCTCTGAAAATGCGTAATCGTGTTGAACAATTGCGAGACTCGTCCGTATTTTTCCGAGAAATCGGTCAAAAGAGAAAAAAAAAAAGCGAAATACCACGAAGGGAATTCTGCGTAAACATATAGAAACCAGAACGGAAGGAGAGAAACACGTACCGACTTGTTCGGACATATGGCCGCGCGAGAAACGAGCCTCATCGGTGACAACGACAGACTGCGTGCCGTGGGACGCCAGCTGAACCAGCGAACGGACCGAGGCATGGACGATGGAACGCGGACGGGAGGAACGGAGGAACGAGCGGAACGGCGGACTATCAAGCTTACACCTTTGCTTCCCGACAACGATCAACCGCGGTCCCGGCTGCACTTCGTGTTTCCACACGCGTCGGCCCTCGCATCATCTTTTTCATAGGGAGCACGAGGAGCGAGGAGGAGAGGGTGCCGCTTACCCGATGTACCAGGAACCTCATTGGCCCCCGCGCGCGCGACAGTGATGCAACCTTACTTCGGTGATAAATCTTTCCAGATCTCGTGACAGACTCTGAAACAGAAATTATTTCCAGAAACATGTTACACCGAAAGTGCGCGGTTAACATTGGCAGTGACGAGGTAATGATTTTTGTTTCGGAATTACTTCGCAACAGACGCGACAGAGGGTGAGAAGGAAGAGTCTCATCCTACTTCCGGAGACGAGGTCGAGGCATCTCGTGCGGAAAAACCGAACGACGGGGTCAGACGGCCGGGTTCAGTGACACGGAGAGAATTTGCTTTTCCGCGGGGGTGGAAAGTGGAAGAACAGAGACAGAGATTGAGGGGTAGCTACTGGGTTGGCTGGACGGAGGGGGTTGAAAGGAGGGAGGACTCGATAGGGTAAACGTACTTACACGCTAGCACGAATTCGGCGCGAAGGAGAACAAGAACGGAGAGCCGAATGTTCGTACAGTTGCAGAGAGCTTCGAGGCTGTCTCGGAGACGCACATGGTTGCCTCCTCTCTCTTTCTCTCTCTCTCTCTCTCTCTCTTTTTCCTCCTCTTTCTCTCTCTCCTTCACTCCCTTTTTCTTCCTCCGTCTGGTCTTTGCCCTCTCACCCTCTTTCAGTCGGTGGTCTGTCGCGTTCCGTCTTTGTTTCTCGCAGCTCTCCGTTTAGGCCGTGCGAAATTCAGTGCCAGTGGCGTAACCAGTGGGGGACCATCGACCCCACTCTGCATTGCTATAGTCTCCACTCTTACCCCTCCCTCGTGCAGTCGGCCAGCGTTGCCACTTGCCAATAGCATTGCCAGCTCGTTGCAACTGAGTGGGAGATGTTATCCCCTCCTCCTGTTATCCCGCCTAAGGTCGACTTAGAAAATCAACCGGCGTGCAACGAAAATCCCGCCTGCGACATCCTTCCGATTCTGTTCAATTTTTACTAACACTACCTTTTTACATATCTTTCTCTCTCTCGAGCGAGCGAGCGAGCGAGCAATATAAATATGTCAATATACATGTCATATATATATGCCTTTCAAGGAGAATTGGGAAATTGTTTTTAAAGAGTTCTTGAGATTTTTGTTACAGTAAAAATGCTGTATCCTGATGACCTACGATGTGCTACTGCATTAGGTATTCTCCAAGTTTCGAGAACTTCAATTCCCTAAAAAAGTACATACATTACACTCTGCTTTGCATCTCTAAACTTGAAGTTGATAACGACGAAAAAATATTTGTCCTGGAGATATCGATTCCCCATTACATTAGTCGTAACATTTGTCATGTTTCGTGACAGACTGATGTAACAGTGAAATGTCACTGGGCGATTTTATTTTCCCGTGCGCTGAGCGGACCAGTCTCTCCTCTTACGGGGAGCTACCTCTGGATACGTGTGAGCTTGCTGCCTGTCCGCACACACATACACACAAGCACGTAAGTGTGTGTGCATAGTACGTTCACATGAAAGCTTGAAAAGTGCAACGGACGATATCTCGTGCTGCTGGCTGCATATAGGTAGTGGGGGTGGTGCAGGCCGACATGGCGGCCAGTTTTCTGGAACGTGCAACACAGGCCTGCCTTTACCAATTTTCTTCCTTCGGTCAGTCTGCCTTTCAATCTTTATCTTCTTCCTTCCTTCTGTCCGTACCCTTTCGTCTGGCTTTCTTACCCTCTTATTTCTTGAAAAGGGAAAGGAACCGGCTGCGATTGAAAAGAAATATTCATCGGATTACCAGACTTGTTCGCAACAGCAACAACAGTATGAACAATTGTACGTAAAAATATCGGCCTTGATTGATTACCTCATACACGTAAAATTTACACTGTAGTTTATACATGTATGTATACGATACCGTGATTGTTCATCGAGCTTCTTCGGTCAAAGATTAGACGGGAAGAAAAAATTAATTGACGCGAAGATCATAAACGAATAGATCACAAAGCGGGTCTAAGAGACTCAGCCCCCAGTATGTTAAATATTTGTCGTCACAGGCTTCATTACTCTCAAAAGGATGATCAAGGGGCCGCGGAGAGGCAGCAGGAGTCAATAAGCAGAGGAGCCAAGTGTCGGTGAAGGTGTGTAGGCTTAAACTTTAATTCATATGAGTGAATATCGCTCAATCGAGCCGAGAAGATTTCGTCGATCACGCTTCGCTGCCATCTTCCATCAGTGTTCCGTATCTATTCTGTATTTCATGGCTACTCTGAATTACTCTCGACAATTAGATTCATCTGAAATATACGTATCGTTCTCAATACAAATCAAGTAAAAATCAAGTAATCTCAACTTAACAAAAAGTTACAAATTCAGTTTTCTACCAACCAACATGGCTGCCATTTTAATCGCAGGACAACTTATCTACGCAACAGCTTGGTCATACAGCATGGTCATTCATTAATTGTAGAAACATGAGTTCTCGTTAACGAGAGAACTTAAATAATTGCCATGATTACAATACTCATTCTTTCTCTCCCCTCTTCAATCCGCTTCGACACTGTTACGGATATACAATCGTGGATGAAAAAGCAAAGCGAGTCAGTAAGTGTCGGACAAAGACAGACAACCCCTACGAGAGAGAGAGAGAGAGAGAGAGAGAGAGAGAGAGAGAGAGACAGAGAGAGAGAGAGAGAGCAATAGAGTCAGAGACAGGAGGAGGGCGAGTGCAGTTCTCGCGATCCAGCGTGCGTTGCACTCCGCACGAAAAAACATCGTCCGGGCGGGTTGAGGAAGGAGGAGGTGGGTCTTCGTGCATCTCCGGCCCGCGTCGGAGCTTATATTGATCAGGAGAGAGTGCACGATATTCGAGAATACATTATACGCGGACTCTAGCCTAGCCGGACTGCCTATAGTCATGCAGAGTATAGGCAACCAGGCCGCTGCACTCTACTCCCTCTCCCCTGACAACCCTTCCCCTACTCGCCTCTGCGACTTGATCCCCTCCCCTTTTGATTATCTATCTGTCCTTGTTCAAAGCACTCTCTGATTCTTTTTGTTCTTCTTGCTTCAACTAAGCCTCCAGACTCCAGACTAGCGATGGACACACGTTTCTCCCTTTGCATCGAGTTTCTGAACAATCTTCGATGAAACGAACGACTCTGAATAGTAGCTGGATTTGAAAATGTCTGGATTTGAAAATGTCTGTGTTTAAATTTTTCGATGATTGAGATGATATCCCTTGAAAAGTTTCGGCCTTGTGACTCTAAAATACTCAGTGGTATGAAAATTAGTAAAGGCAAAAACAGAAAACTTTTGTGCTTAATCGGTCTAAGATATTTCGAACCTATCACTACCATATCTTCTTCCCCTCCAACTCTCCCTCTCAAACACATCCATCCACGTACACAGAGCTAGACTGTTCGTTCTCTTTCCATTTCATTTTCCATCTTCTTTTTCCTTTCTCCTTCTCTTCTACCCTCTCCGTCCTCTATTTCCTCTTTGTCATATACGCCTATACCTCGTATGTTTTCTGTCGTTCTTTTTCTCTCTGCCGGCTACTCTATTCCCTGGCTGCTATTTTTCTCGTTTCCTCTCTCTCTTTCTCGGTTCTGCCCGTATCATCTCCGTTGGGACTGATCGTCCGTGCATTTTCTTTTGGAATTGATGTGCCCAACAAAAGTACAAACCGGACCATCTTACAACTCCTCTAATCTCATAGTTGTCTCTAAATCATCTCATTAACGGTGGAATATTTCATAAATATGTATACCTCTTCTACAAGAAGTTGTATTGTCATATTGCAGACTGGCCTGCATAGATCCTTCAGAACAGAGTCAAGGAGCAGACTCTGCTGAGGTGCGGATATTAATCCAGAAGGTTCTCCATAGCATCCCCCGGGAGTCTCCCCACTTGCCGAGGAGACGTCGACGATGCCGATGGAGGGGATCCGGATGGAAAGGAGGGAAAAGGGGCGGGGTGCGGGCAGGGAACTGTTGGCGGGTATGCACGGTAGGGGCAGGAGAGGACCTTGGCCTTTTCGCGGGGCAAAAATAAAACCTGTTGACACCGAAGCCCCGCGGACGCAAAGGAACCTCTCTGTCTCCCTTCCTCGACCAGTTTCCAATATCTCTCTTAAATATCCGCCTGCTGATTCCCCTCGAGCTGCACGATTTTCGAATTTGTTCGTATAGGTTAGGTTGCTGTTACTTTGGAACTTTCAAGCCGGTCTGGATATGAAAGGAGAGAACAATGATATATACAAATTAGATTAAATTGGAGAGGAACAAGATCCACTCGTATTTCTATGCTTGCAAAGCGTCATCGTTACTGTCGATGCGTGAAATGAACGCCCCCGCGGCTTTGTGCGCCCCCAGAGCCGCTGGATTTTATCACATGTCGCAACTCGGCCTCGCATGAACATTCCTTTCCATCATTTTAACCATCATTTTTGTTGCTTTAAACTTTTTGAACTTTTCTTCCAATATTCTTTCCTCCAAATCTCGTCATCCAGCTTTCATCGTTTCATAATATTGATGTTTCTTCATAATATTCTGAATTTTTTCAACGTTTCAATTTATCGTTTTTATGAAGTACGTATACAACTTTTCAATTGAAATACATACTTGCATTATTCAAAGGTGATCCCAGTGTTATACACGTTGCAGTAGCGGCCGAATGCATCTGGTCCCAAGTGATTCCCCTTCAGTACCAGTTACGCTGCTGCAACATTTGCTTTCTGCGTGTTCGCGCGTGCACGATGCTCGAGCATGCACCTTACCATGACTAGACGAGCCAGAGACGAAGAGAAGCGGCCTCCGGCAACCTCAACCTAGCTACAGACAAACGCCATCGTCCCTGTGTGCACGCTACGCTGCCATGACGCGGAAAAAAGCGATACAGAATGTATCGACCAGACAACCAACCCGCTACTTTTTCTTTTTTAAGAAAATTTTGTTTAATGAATGATGCAAAAATTCTTCTTTCCTTCTCTTGCGTGACTATTCCTCTTGAACTAATTTTCAACATCTTTGTTTGATGATATTATTTGGTAATATTATCTATGGCCATAGATTTCTATTTACAAACTTCTACAAATTAAAGATGAAATAAATTAATTGTTAAAAATGCATCATGTATCCTATATATATATCTAACATATGAATTGAATGAAAAATACCTTGAAAACGAAACTAAGTTTATACATAAAAGTAAGAGTAGTTGGTACAGACATGGAAATGCTGTACTATTCCTACAGGAATGCATTCTTTAAACGCAGAAAAATGCGATTCTTCTGCAAAGTTGAACGATTCCCGGTAAGAGAAAAGGTCATACACACACACCTGCGCAACCACAGTGCAGATGTGTGCACTGCGTGCAACATCGATAGTAAGCACATAGCTTTGTGAGCCTCCACGATGTAGAATAACCCGATGCTCTCCGGCTAGACAGGCCAGAGACAGAAAATGGTGTGTCGCCGTATCTCTTCTTCGTAACAATGCATTTTCCATCAAGCGACATTCTACAAATTCAAAGATAAAATATAAAAGAAAAATAAAAAGAACGAAAAATAGTAGATAAAAACGGTACAGAACGAGCACAGTAATAGAAACTTAGTTTGCTCGATAACGAGTAGAAAAGTTGCAATGACAAGAGCGACCGTACAACGTGACTGCCATCGATGGGGAAACGTAGGCATAAAGAGAGGGCCGGGCTAACAGGCCATATCGGAAAAATTCTTATTTAGCCTTCAGCCAATGAAAGACCAGGTGGGTCCTCATGAAAAACTCCCGAAAGGAAAGGGTCACGCCTGTTAATTCCGACAACATCTTAGGAGAGTTGGAAGCCGAACGGAGGGGAACTTCAAGTACATCTGCATCCGGGAAACAAAACGTGCCGTGGTAAACAGTTAAACAAAACTGGAGTACGAAACGGTCTAGCTAACTGCCATTCCAGCTGACTCAGCAACTTTTCATTTTCGATTTTCACATTACCGGAACTTCCTACAATGAAGAATATCGATATTTCAGTTGCGATTGCACACTTGGACG
Organism: Frieseomelitta varia; assembly: GCF_011392965.1. NCBI lineage: Eukaryota > Metazoa > Arthropoda > Insecta > Hymenoptera > Apidae > Frieseomelitta > Frieseomelitta varia. The sequence continues at coordinate 43,052 of NW_025110206.1, read as the reverse complement.
TTACAAAACAAACTTAACAAAATAACAAAACAAAACAACGCGAAGCTACGAGAAGTCACTTGGAAAAATAATAATGACAATAATACCTAATCGTTGATTCGTTCCTGATTACGAGCAGCCTTCCATCTGCAAAAGTAGTCGAGATAAAGAGAATATCCAAGACAAAAAGCAAGTGGAAAGGAGCACGGAAGAGAGGAAGAAAAGGGAGAAAGAGAACCTTGGCCCACAGGCCTACTGCAGCGTTGCAGCTTGCTTGCAATGTGCCTCCGCTGCTCTGCCATTCATGTGGGAAACACCCTAGTATCCGTTCACTGTGGGGCTGGGCCAACACAACTGCCGGAAAAATTTCTCTTTCGATGCACACTGCAACAGCCCCGCCCCATGCGCCAAGAGAGAGCATGGGGAAGAAAAGTTCCCGATAGCTGGGGCAACGCAATGTCTGCCGGTTTTCTCGAGATGGAGACTCTATGAAACATTAAGAATCGTCTTCCACGTTTGGTTCATTGAAAAAAAAAGATGGTAAAGTTGAACAAATTGTTAAAGAACTCAACTTTTTTAAGCAGCTTTTTTAAAACTACTTATAAGTTCTGTGCGAAATCACAAAATAGTCAAAGGAACTAAAGAGTTGAAGAGAGAACTGATTGGAAATAAAATTTTTGATGAATCGCAAAAGATGGCCAGCGCGACAATTGTTAGTCGTCTTCACGTTAACACAATGTGAAATTCGAATCCTGTAAATAATTCGAGAAATTGCATTTTAAATATCGTCGTTAATTAAGAAAAAAAAAAAGAAAAATACAAAAAATTTTTTAAAATCACTACCTAACCTTCAAACAATTCTCGTTATTCTCGTTGCGAGAAATCTCGAGTAAATTGACGATTTCTGTTACTTTCAACTAATTTTATTATTTCTCGACGTTTACTGCTTATTGAGATTATGCTTGTTAAGACGTTCTAAGCCATCGAAGATGCGATGTGTGTGTGTAATACGTATTGGTGGTCGAACAGTCACGTATGCGTTCATTGACAGTGGAATTGGCCATGCGACGTCGACCTTCCGATAGTTTGTGATCTCATTAACCTAACCTAGGCCACACGGACTCCTCTTGCTTCTTTAACCTCGCGCGATCGAACAACCCGATAACATTATGCATGCTTGAACTTGTTCAGCGTCACTTCTCGCGTTTTAGTTAGTTCGAGAATCGCAAGTAACGACAAGAGGATCGACTTTTCACTAGACACGTCGATCAATGTTTTCATGCAAAGTTTCTCAGATCGTGCTTGAAATTTAAATAGTTGTCCTTCAATGTTTGTAAAAACCGTTACTAGAGACACTTATTCGAATCTGAAATATCGATACAGAGCGTGAGATCGATATTTCTTAAAAAGCACTCTCGTTTTTGCTCGAGAGATCTATTATGTTCAACAGCGTACAAGCACATCGATCTCGAAATTCGAACTCGTTGTACACGTCACCAATATCGATATTGCGACAACTGCGATTCTCGAAGAGTAACCGACAAGAACGCAGTCAGCGTTCAAACGACGAAAATTAACGCTGGAAGTCGACGTCGCCGTGTAAGTAAATTGAATTGCATGTCAATTTACGTTAAATCTGTTGTACGTTAATTGCAATCGATCATTCCCGCTTAAAATCAACTCGTCAGATTCGCAGATAAATACTGAATACTCGATCCTGTCCATTTCGATCGGTGGATCGCGAACGACGGTGCCAGGGAGTGAAGCGGAAGCGCGAATTCTGATCTTTACCTCGGTTATCCAGAGTGGGAACCATCCAGGAACGTCCGCTGCATCCCGTGAGCCCTCTGATACATGGACCTCTTTCTAACCGTAGAAAATCCAATGACAATAGGAAACAATGGAGAGAAAGAACGTGGACGTGTACATCCTATATCTATCAGACACCGTTCGTTTGTACGTCAGGTCACCGCTCCCTGGGAGATCACTGCCCTCACGCACACCCGGTGCCTTCCTCTCGTTCCTTCGGCTCGCTCAGTCGTCGTCGTGTGTCTCTGCCCCGACGATGGGAGGCAGGGACGTATCGCAGAGCCGATGTGCCCATCGCGAACAACACGCACACCGAATCGTTCAGATTTGTTTTTTTAAAGAATTTCGTTAATACACTTCCCAATTGCAGATCCGTCATTGAACGTACTGGGAGCACTGCAATCCTAACACGGCAGGGAAGAAGCGTGAAGGTTTAAAGGAAAACAGAATCTCAGTGGTAGCGATGGGTCGTTGATCGTCGCGAAAGTAACAGAAAGTCAAGAGTATGTATGTCAAATATATTTCCATGTAACAACACTCTCACTCCAAGTATACAGGATTCAAATAGCTAACAGTTCGTTTATTTATAGAACGTCGTTGCCGTTACTCGTCATGAATGCGTTTTTTCCCCATCACTACCGGTCGCAGATCTCCCTCCTCTTCGAGTCCGAATTTCATGACTGTTGAGTTCGTCTCCGACGTTCCGATGAACAACTTTCGTCGGACGTAGCGATCACTCGCGGACGGGCAAGTACTTCACGCAGAAACTCGCATGAATTGAGAAGCATACAGTCTGGAAATCCACGACGGACTTGTCCTTCGACGGAGAATGCACTGGCTGAATTCACATGCTCGAATCGTGTGTCTCGTTCGCGAATTCGCGGCACACAGACGGCTGGCGGCCAATTGCAAAAACCCCTTCTTTTGCGGCGGAAAGAACAAGGGATCCAGAAACCCTACCCCCCCGGGGGCACACGTGTGTGTGTATGTGTGTGTATGCGGGCTGCATGTCGAGCGCACACCACGGCACACGAACGTATACGTGCACGAAAGGGAAGACTGACGTACACGAGCCGGCAACGAGACGACGATTTCCATTATTTCGCCGGCACGCGTGGCAAGACTTGTTCAACGAGCGCAACGTCGCCATCTGTATTGCGAATTTCGTATCACGATAATCGCGAATTGACCGACGAGGAAGGATGCACTTCTGCTGGACAGCATTCTGCGCTTGCGCAATTGTTGCGATTGGAAAATCGCGGATTCGTATCGTTTCTTGTGCTAGTCAGAGATTAGGACAGCAACTTCAACGTTTATTTGCATTTATACATGCAACGAATCTTCTACGACTTAACGACGAAGAATTTTAGATTATTTAAAAATATTATTATATGTCTATTATAGAAGTTCAGTTTTAAAATACCGATTTCTCCCTGTACAATTTTTGAATCGACCAGTAAGGACAGAAAGGATATTTTGATTGGATGGTTCAGCATGTACAATTCATTTTAATTTACTATCTTTCATGCTGTAATGGAAAACACGGATCAGCCGAAATTGGTAAGAGATTTTATGTATAATTTTAATGTCAATAAATTTGTTTAATTTTCTTTCTTTTCTTTTTTAAGAATTTATTTCATGAAGCAATACTATTCAAGACCAATTTTTGATTTCCAAAAGTCAATAGTTATCACCGATACGATGCCGCAGTTTTTTTTAAAGACGAACCTGATTTAACAGCAAAGAAACAATGTGCAAATTTTAAGTAACGCTTTTTTCAGAATTTTTTAATTTACTATTTTTAATTTTTTCTTCTAATCTGTTGGACGTGGTCAATTTATTAACATTAACATCTTTTCTTCTTTTTTTGTTTTGTTCTCAACAGAGGAAATCGCAATACGATACAAGAAAAATCATTTCATCCATTCATTTTTTCCCTTAATGTTATATTTTTTATTGGTATGTAATACGTATATAATAATATATATTTATATATTTCTATATATATATATTTATTATATTCGTCAATATCGAATATATTAATATTTTATCAGTTTTTTCTTTCCATAAATTAAATAAATAGTTCTTGACTGTGTGATATTAAACAAAATATTTTACAAAAGTAAATAGCTGTAGATTGCCAGGTATTCAGTGAAGAATGAGGATAGATGTACTTTTTTTTTTACTATATCGTCTATTCAAAAGTAACTAGACATCCGAAGCGCTTTTTTTTATTCCGTATACGTGATCTTTGGCGAAGTCATGATTTCTTTTCTTCGTTTTTCTTCAAATACCAAATATTTGTCTATTTATATTTATCTTAAAGCTGTCTGGCAAATCTCGTTCTTCAAACAATGATCATTCGTTTCGTACAAAAAAAAAAAAAAACTAAACAATACAGAGGAGAGTAGGAAGAAAGAAACGTGTAAGAAAGAGAGAAGCGATAGAAAATTTGAAAGAGAAGACGATGATTTGAGAATCCTCGTGGGACTTTCTGCTTGTAACTTGAACTTCCGAAAATACTTCGTTCATAGCGTCTTCTTATCAAGTTCCAGAGAATTACTCACGATTCTTTGTATTTGAATAAACGCATCAAAGCATCTGATTTCTAAAAAAGCCTAAGTAAAATTGATCGGGACGCAATTGATGGAGTTACATCTAACCACGAAGAAAAACAGAATTTTGGCTGCACTGGAGCATGATTATCGCCAAGAGTCACACAATATACACACGATCGGTTTTTTATGCTCGATAAAAACGACCTTAGCGTTTCTCATTGTTCAGTGTTTAGTCGCTTTTCAATACCACGCGATAAAGTATAGTTACATTTATCATTAATTCTTTTTGTTTTCTCTTTGTCTGTTTTCTCCTTTTTTATACTATATGCTGGACTGAGGTATTGAGAGGCAAGATGGTCGTTTTTTTCCTTTTTTTTTTTTTTTTTTTTTTTACTCTAGGCATGGCGTAAGGTTAAAAGTGAGAGCTGTGAGGCTNTTTTTTTTTTTTTTTTTTTTTTTTTTTTTTTTTTTTTATACTCTAGGCATGGCGTAAGGTTACAAGTGAGAGCTGTGAGGCTGTTGTTCGTAGAACAGTACATAGGCTTCGTTGGAAACGACCGATCGCGCTGGAACGACGGATACCCGACTATCGTTATACTCATGCCACTCCCCCGAGTATGGATGCTTACAATACGCCGTGTAATGACCAGAATGCGTTGTGCCCGAGTGATTCGCGACACCGTACAAATTGTACGTACAACCCGGAACTCTGGGCGCGGCAAAGGCACTGAGATCCAAACCTGTCAATGGAAAATCTACCATCACGTTTAGTTTGCTGCGGAATCGTTCCATCGGTGAGAAACGTTTTAAATCTTTGAACGTTCATTAAGGAAAGTACGAAACTCTAACTTTCAACTAATTTGCAGAAGAAACTAAATTACCAGCAAGAGCTAGCCAACATTTCTGTTCAGCTTTTACCAAAGTCGGAAAAGGATACGAATAACAAGAATTTTTGGAAACTTCTGTATGCTGAAGCTTTTCGTGCACTTCCTCCTCATCTGGCACTTGGAACAGGTCGGCTTCTCGTCACCGTCGAGCACCTCTTCTCGCGTGAAGTGTTCCAAACATTGGCTCAACTTTACTGTACCACTTCTGGCCGGTATTGGCAAGCTCAAATCCCAGAAAGGATCCAACGTGACCGACACGTGGTCGCAGGAGGTGCAATGCAACGACGAACGTAATTGACCCACGAACACATCCACTATCATACTATCCTCGCTGCGTAGATAGCGTTTCCAGCTCTCGACTGCCTTCTGACTATCACTGAACAAAATTCGAAAGATTAATAATGATAATTCACTTTTCTCTTGAGATTTTGTGAATCTACAAAATAGAATTAAAGGTCCTCTTACGTGTACATTTCAGGAATATCCGTGTGTATCGGTTGAGGTTTCACCGTCACCCTGTTCACGTCTTCGTGCAGACCCTCCAGCAAATATCTGAGAAACTCTTGAGCATCTTGTTGGCTGTACCCCATGAAACGCGGTGCGAATCTTTGTATCTGGGACTTAAGCGCCGTCGTATTAACCACGAGGTCACCGCCCACCTCCCACAGCTCGTGAATCACCTGGCTGAACGCCTTGATTAGGGCTCCTTTCATACTGCTTGTGCTGGTGTTTATGTCCGTCAGGTACTGCTCGTTCAGCAGATATTCCAGCAACGGTCTCGTATTGCTCAAACATTGGATCACACTGTTCATGAAACACTGCAAGACAGAGATACTAATAAAACGACCGGTTGTTTCAGAATGGTCGTTAACGTCACTTTTATGCGTAAGTAGGGCGCAGCATTATGTAGATTTAGAAGAAAATATTTTAGAACTCGGTCGAGAAATTTCGGTTGGAAGAGTAGAAACGTCCAGTTTAAATACATAACATAGACATAATACTGCACTTTTAAACTTCACGCTGTACTTTATCATTCATTCTCTAACATTTGCAATTTTAAAAATAACAAATTCAATCGTCGCAACAGACAGCTACAAATGAACTTTGAATACAAGTTAATGACGTTAATGTATTCATAAATGTGGTGGAAAGAAAAGTTTATCCGTGGCTATCTATATAGGTGAGTTCTACGCCTTCGATTTGATGGAATTAAGTAAATTTACTTTCGTGATGAATAGAATACAATGCAAGAAAAAAATTTTTTGACCTTGAAATTCAAACTTTGCGACAAGTTCTTTACATTTCCACCAAATTCGAAGGTGTAGAATTCATCTATGGACAAACTTTTCTTTCCATCATGTACATAGTCAATGTATGTATACTCACTGTATTCCCGATATTTCGTAAACCGTTTAATCCACATCGCTCATCGCGATGCGCTTGTAGCCGATTACGTGCCGATTTATTTGTCGGACTTCCTTCCTGCAATGGAAATCAATGTTAGAATTTTAAAATCCAAACTTGGTCAAGCATTTTCTAGGGATCTACGTCTCTACAGTGAACAGAGAAACTGTCAAATATTGTTGTTGCGCTCTCTGTTTCAGGCACGACTATTCATACTTCTTTAGTGGTGGCGGTGTCTAGCTTGCGGCACAAAGAGTATATCACATAAATGTATATATATATATATACACGCACACACATACCACGAAGTTGATATACCCCTGAGGATACGTGCTATACAAAGAAAAAAAACCGGTTAATTGTGTGGACCGATTATGTAGAACAGAGTATTTGGATTAGTAAAACAAGCATCATCCGGCACTGAGAGGTAAGATAATTCCACATAGTACGTACATTTTTCGATGCGTTCAACCTCAGCGTATGGATTGTTTCGAACAGAAAGTACGCCCAACACAATATATTCAGAAAAGGGAAGATAGCGTAAATATCTAAAGCGTCGAACAGCCGTGAAAAGGAAACGGTACTCAACGACACGGAAGTCATCGCGTGCCCGACTGAAACTAAGTATCCTTTACCCAATATTCTTCGCGAACACTCACCTTCGTGCGACTGGCTGGAGGCTGTAGAGTAGCGCGCGCGGTCACTATGGAATTGTTCGACCGTACTGAGTAAACGCCGAAAGTGACGCGTTTCTCAGCCGTCAGAGGAGCCGCGATGCCCAACAGGAACGCGTACACAAGCAGCAGAGTAATCACTGCCCACACGCACCACAACCCCCAGCCCAGCAGTTGAGTATAAGCCAGTTTACACGGTTTGACTTTCGAGAATCTCTGGTCCCTCTGCGTCAACCAACCGACGCTCAATTTCTCCCTAGGTTTACGGCTACATCGTCAGATGAGCACAACGAATCAACAGGCGTATCGTATCGTTGCAAATTCGAATGATTCACAAGAGTAAGAACTGAAATACGGTACCCGAGGAGTTTGAGCAATCGCATCTATTACTCGAGCCGAAGAAAAAGGTCTCTTCGCGGTTAACCACGAATCTTTCCGTGTGTAGTATTCGAAGATATCTCATTCGAGTGATGTTCCCCCACTCCACAGGCGAGACAACACACGAAACTAGCACGTTACTCGCTGTCATCGACGAGAGAGATGGCTCGTGTCGCGAAGAGGATCACCGAGATGCTCTCTGCAGAAAACAGAGCAGCGGACGCAACGATAGATTTGTGCGTATTTCGTACACGCGTATACCTCGACATAGAGGACACCCGTTGCTAGGTACCGTTAGGTTATGAGAGATCCGTTGACCGCTGGTTTTCTCTCTCTTTGCTTCACTCGTCCCCCTACTTGAAGAGCTGCGATCTATTAATAAAAGGCAGCTCTCACGACTAACCGTCGAATAGAATGGCGCGTGCTCGACGAGAGAAACACAGGCTAGTTTCGTAACAAGCGACTAGACAGAGCAATGAAAGCGCATAACCTAATGTTTCGATCCATGATCCATCCTTTTCTATCTATTGCCACTATTCTATGCTATATATATGTGTGTGTGTGTGTACCATGAGGGTTCGTTACGAGCCACTGAACTTCCCATAACTCAAAGAAAGAAAAAAAATATGGCGGGTCATGAGATATGATTATCCATATCTATTATGGATGCACGTATGAGAGAAGGCAGGTGCGTTTTTGGCCATGTTTAGAACTGCTGCGACACTGAATGACAGATATGTTTCTTAATAATAGAACATTAGAATGAAATGAAATGCAACGATCCGTGTGCTATATATTAAATGAGAAGAAGGCGCTTGGAACAATTAATACAAAGCAGAGACTAGAAAGAAAACAAGAAAGAAATAGACGGAAATGAAGGAAATTTGAGAACGTGTACATTGTTCTCTTTTGAAACGAAAAAACTTTCACCGACGATTCCGGTAAGTAAGAGTTTTCGTGAAACCAAGCTACGACGTCCTCTCCCGTTGAACGATTAACTTGAAATGACTTAAGCACACTCACAAACTGGTCGGCGACCCCGCGGTAGAGACTTTGGTGAGCCGTGGACGGTGCAGTGGGCGACGAGGAGGTCAGATTACTGGCAGTGTTCGCGGTCGTCCCCGAGAAGTGACTATCCGGTCTCCTGGAGGTAGAAGGCACGGATGGGTCGTCTCCATAGGTACCAGACGGTCTTCCCGCCACGCCGTTTTGCAAGATAGGCGGCGTGCTGCCGCCAACGAACCCGGTCTGATCAATACCGTACGACGTACTGGACGCGTTTCGTTGCTCCTCACCGTCGTCGAGGCTCTCCGGATCCCCGGTGCGGCCACCACGGAGGAAAGAGATCGCGTCGATGGACGTGACGGTGTCGTTGATGCCGTGTATTACCTCACCGCCGCCTTTCGCAGCCTTGTCCTCGATGATCCCGGCGTCCTCCTCCTCTTCCTCGACACCTTGGATAATCTTCTGAGCGTTGTTGTTAATCAGCAGCTCGCCGTTACTCGGATTAGTGGCTAGGTTAGTGAGCAAGTCGAGCTTAACACCGATCAAACCAGCACCGCCACCGAGCATAGGCGACAAGAGGTTACGCTTAGCTGGTGAAACCTCGTCGGTTCGATGGACAGCACCGCGTTGCTGTTGCTGTTGCCGATGATGCCGGTTGTTCAGCTTGTTGTCTTCGTCGTCCTCGTCGTCATCGTCCTTGTCGTCCTCGTCGTCGTCGTCGTCGTCGTCTTCATCGTCTTCGTCTTCGTCCTCGTCATCGTCTTCGTCGTCACCGTCGTTGTCGTCGTCGTGGTGGTGATGGTCGTCCGGTTTGTGGTCGCGTTCGTGACCCCGATCGTTATTGTTTATCCCGTATTGTCCGGGATCACGGGCGTCCTCCGCGCCGCTGCTGTTATTCCCATTACTGCTGTTGTTGTTGTGTTGATCGTCGTCGGTGTTATTGTCGTCCTTGTCGTCTTTGTCGTCGTCATCGTCATCGTCGTCCTCGTCTAGGCTGCGGATCGTGCCGCGCTCGTCGATCGTTACCTCGCCAGGCGACGCGGCACTGTCCGCGCGTGCATGCCCGCCGCTGCTGAGCACCGTGCTGCTGGACAGTGGCCTTCTCTTCGACCTGGACCAGAATGCACCGCCGACGGCGCAGGAAGACGACGAGGAGGACGAGGAAAGCGACGACTCGGGACGATGATCTCTGCCGGTACTGCGTTCGACGGCTACGTCACGATCGTCGCCACCGAATAACTCCGTCAATGCGGAACCGGCCGAATGATGCTTCCACTGATGATGATGAGGATGATGATGATGGTAATGATGATGAGCTCCGCTGGTGTTGCCGCTGCTGCTGGTGCTGCTCGTTTGACGGATATTCGGTACGTAACCGGACGGCGAGTACCTGATCAGATCTGCCGCTATTTCTAGCCTGGACGAGGACTCCGGCAGCGCTCTGTCCCTGGACGAGATGCTCGACGAGGACGACGACGTAGACAAGCCGAATCTGATACCGCTGATACCGTTTGCCGTCACATTCGTGGTCGTGCCGCCGCTGCTGCTGCTGTTGCTACCGCTGCCACCGCCGCCACCGCCGCCGCCGCCGCTGCTGCTGCCCGTGCTGCTGTACGTCGACGACGAAACTGACCTGCAAACGTTCAGCCAATGTGAATATTGCGAATATCCTTTTTCATTCGTCTGGGCCCGCGGCCAAGGGCTGCCCTCTCTTTCTCCGGGTTACGCAATCCCCCGATCAGCATACGCGAAACACGATCGTAAACACACGCACGCGCAATCCCACATGTACAAGGTAAATGAATAAGCAGTACGTTTCTGTCTACGTTAGTAATAATTAATAATAAAATTAATCGAAGGCTGCTAGGTTTAATTTTTAACCTTTCTCAATTGAAACAATTTCTTTTAACGTGTTCATTTGAGACAAGTTTTTAGAAACGTCTTTCGTTCCACGTGATCCAGCAGCCCTCTGAACTCCTACATGACCGGGCAAGAGGTTAAAAGAAAAGTGAAGAGAAACGATGCGAGAAAATGTTGAGAGGTGTAAGAACGATTCCACTTAATGAACAGAGGAAAAAAGGAAGTTGGTAGATGAGGCGGTCAAGTCGATGTTGCTGGCCTACATGCTGACTAGGGCCTCTTCGGGGTTTGGAGGTTACTAAATCAGACGCGTGACACCGTTCGTAGATTTGGAAACAGCACCGGGAACACGCACTAGATATTTAAAATATACAAGCATTCTTGCGCGCGCACGGAACGCACGTGCGCTAGATATCTCATTGCGGTGAAAGAAGATGGAACGTCGTGGAGAAAGTAACTGTCCTCCCTCTCTGTCTCGCTATACACCATACCAGAAGACAATTCGAAGCGAGGTCAAGGTCTTCCGCCACGCTTCAATCGATCAATCAGCACGAATGCACGTACACATATTTATACCCACGTGGCTGTTATTTCTCGTACGGATTAAACTTTGCCCTAGCATCATTTGTAACGATTGTCACAGTCAGGTGATTCAGTTACATACTCACTTGAATATTTGCAATACTGTATAAAGATACAAGATCATCTCTCAAACAAAAACATCTTAAAAACTATTCTATATTAATATTCTATGTTCTTCTTTCGATAACAATTCAAGTTCTTTTAGAAATAATATAGAATAATGCTTGCCGAGCTAGAAACAATAGATACAATAAGATGGTCTGAGTACTTTATACAGTTACATGTTCTCCGACTATTTAAATATAATTATGTTGACTTTACTATTAATTAATTTTAAATCGGTTACAGGACAGCTAGACATAATCTCTATATCACTCCACTCGCTATCAAGCAGTTTAATTATATAAATTATTAGTCAGCAGGCGAAATTCTGGTTACAGATGGTTACGTTCACTTCCACGAATTCCCACTACAAAATCAGTTAATGCAAAATGCCAAGGCTACCGAGAGCAACCGCTTCCTTTACCATTTGCAATTCATCCTACTGATACACGTTATCCAGAAATGGTGACCACAGCGTGATTGACAGACCGTCATTACTTTTAATCAATCACGATCAAGTCTGATACCAAGTAAGGAAAGGACCAAGTTTTGTCGTCCAATAAGTGGACGAAATATCTATCTACCATCTTCCATCAATGGCAAGCGGGCAGACGAGATTCTTGTGTAACTAGTTTTCAAGCTGCAAGTCTATACGGCCCATTTACCGTCGACCTCGACCTTTGCCGTCGCCTCGGCCATGCCATAGAAACGGGGACTTATGGCGTCGCGCCCTCCTAATTGGATCATTGTGACGCGAACAAAAAGTAATTGGCGCATTGTAAAAGGTGTTGCCGGGGTACCTGTTGCCGATTGACGTATTTATAACGCGCGTCCCGTAGCCGTTTTACTCACGGCCGGCGTCGCGAAACGCAATTGGCACGAGAATGATTCACACCGGCCGACGAAAGGGAGGGAAAGACCAATGATAAGGGAGATCCCGCCACGTGGTTCCTCTGGACCACCATGTACCTCCGAGCAACGACAACGATCGGTACAGGGCATCAACGTTTTCGTCGACCGTGCAGCTATGATTAGCAGCCTCTGCACCGGATTGCTATTCTTGGCGTTTCAGGAATTCCATTCCGAAAAAGGGCGTCGGTTAGTTGTGCGTCAAGCAGTTACGGTTACTTAATCGGATGGTGAGACCGGATGTGGGAGAAAACCAGAAAGATACTGCACAGATTCGGTGGAAACTGATCGCAGGGCCTTGATCTTGCAGCAAGATGCCCTAACTGCTTTATATCCTCGTTCATCGGGGATCGCTCACCTTGCAGGTGAGGTGCGAGACCGGCTGTACTCCGACACGTAACTCCTGCGGATGCTTGCGCCCGACGAGTAGAAACTGTAGAGCCGATCGAGTATCAACCATTTAATTAACATCTTTTCTTTGTTTTTATTTGCAGTGTCAGAAAAGCTCGGGATCGGCAGCACGCTAACAACGAGTTCACTTTCGATACTAAATAATATCAACGTGGATATAAGTGTAATCAACTGCTTGCTCAAGGTCATCTATGTAAAGAAAAACCTAAACAAGTCCGAAGGGACAAAGTAATTGACAAGAAGTCGAGAGAAGCAATACATTTGTCCAATCGGTGGAGCCATCGACGGTAGTAAAACGTCTCTCCTCTTAATCAACATTCCTGTGTACGGACTTCTTTCTTTCGATCAATTTCCAACATTCCAGTGCCAATGTTCCGTTAGTGCATGAAAAGGCCAACCTTTTGCAAACGTAAGATATATTTTATGATTCACATATACAGTACTGCCTTGCTAACTAATCAGATTCAATCAACAGTGCACTACTGTACTTTTAGATAATGTACAAAATCTTGAAAAGAATTTTATTTGCAAAAACTTGAAGCAACAGATTAAAGTCGCCTGTTGCTAGGTCGCCCGTGCTTGCGAGCTACACGTGGTTGCCGATCCCTAGAATCCCCGTTAACGGAATTCCGATTATGGTAGCGTGGAGGTGGGAGAGATCGTGACGAGAGAAAAAGAGACTCACCTGCCTGACGGGCAATAGGATCGCCTGTACTCGGTCGTATAGTTCGAACGAAAGCCCGAGCTGCCTGATGTCGACGAGGACGAGTAGAAGTTTGTCGGTCGATCTAAGATCGACGAAGAAGCAGTAGATCGGTAGGTGCTGAGCTTGGAGGCGGAGTTGCCGATAGCGGAACTGGTATTGCCGCTGTTACCGCTGGAACATCGTCTGCTAGGAGAATGCGGCGCCATTGGACTGGTGCTGTACGAGACTGCTACGGCGCCCGCCTGGCCCCCACGGTGATACGACATTGCACCCGGGTCACCAGTCTCACAATCTCTTTCTCTTTCTCTCTCTTTCTTTCTCTTTTCGATTCTCTTCTATAAAAACCCCTTCCTGAATTCCAACACAATTTAGGAGAGATCGATCAGTGACCGAGACATTTTTTTTTTTTTTTTTGTTAAGGAATTTTCTATTATTAAAGTGCTGATTGTTTTCCGAGTATTCCAATGGTGTTCGAGCCTTTCCGGGATTGGCCAGATTCTAATTCTGTTATTCCTTTCTTACCGAACGGCCGAGGAAGATGTACGAAGCGGTTGATAAGTACGAGTCCTGTGTAACCGGCGCTCAAGTGCAATTGTAAATCCACGGTACAAAGATATTCGCACTACGTAACAAATGACGATTTTACATTTTTGTGAATTGACAAAAAGGTATTCGTGAGATGCTGTTTCAATTCCGCTTCTTATTTAAATCTATTTCTAGTAACTTTGCGAATCGAGTACACCTACGAAAGAGCATCGGCTGTAAACCGAATATCTGAACATTTAGTTTTGAAGAACAGAGGAACGTATCCTACAAAGGGACAAGGGGACAAGTATTGTCAAGGTTCACAATTCACATCACAATTCGAGTATTACAGATGGTCTGCAAACTTGTACCATACTGTACTTGTACTGTATATGTCGAAGAACTTGCATACGTCGCAGGGCAGATTCAATGTTGCGAATGGATTTCAACGTTGAACGCGCAGGTACTGACATGACCGATCCGCAAAACGTCAACCACTTAAGAACGTTGGGTAAGAAGACTTTTGGAAGAGTTGAGCAACGACGAAACATCTATCTCTTAAGAGGCCAGACATAACGAACTCCGGTCGTGTTTCACATACAATCCGTAACAATCTGACCCAGAAAAATCTAACAGCCTTACCTGCCCTATTTTTAGATCTAAAACGCCGAAATCTTCGCGTCTAATCTCGCAGTTACACTTGAAGTAAAAGTAAAGCGATATACGCTGTGAATCACGCCGGATCAAAAATTAATTGACAGGCGTTTCGTTTTAGAAGAGCGAGAGGAACGTGAATGATTTTCAACTTCGCCGTCGACCTTGCAACGAATTATGTTTCACCTTGTCCTCGTTTTTTTTTTTTTTTTTTTATTTTTTTTTTTTTTCCTCATGGAAGAATCTACCCGGTGCCCGAGAAGAAAATAGCGGAAAATTTCATGCAACGTTGATGGAAGCGGAAACCGCATTGCGTTCCATCCGATCAATCAGATGGATATCGATTTGTTTCGCTTCTCCGTGTGGAATAAATTACAATGGAGAGAAGGAAACTTCGCCGTTGATACTCCAGCTGTCAAATTCCACGAAGAAGAACGGGAATACAAAACGAAGAAATGCCAGAGGTTACTGGGTCATGCTAAAAAAAAAAGGCAGGCCGACCTTGAGCCGGCGAAACAAAAAAAGTAGCTACCCGCGCGCTGCTTGATACTTGGAACGCGTGTTATCGTTTTAATCGTTTTAATTACTACACGTTGATTAGGTCAACTCAATGAAAGATCAACGACTTAGAGAAACTTAGCAAATAATTTGTTAACGTATACCAAAGCAGTCTGAATTTTTATGTTTTTCCATTTCTGTCTTTTTTTTTTGTCACCTTATATCGCACGACAGATTCCAGTTACGCTTAATTCCTTCCCTTAAAGATTAAATCTTTTCAAAGAAAATAAAAAAAAATTGAAGCGTAAATTTCGAGCAGAGAATACGGACGAAATGTGAAATTATGTGTTAAGATGTACATCACATAGATAAATAACCAATGAAGTTAATCAACAAACGCTGATTCTAAATTCGTAAGCTCGTAAATATATTTTTTATCAAGTGAGAGAATGATAGATATTTGTTAGTCAATAGGCAAGATGTAATCAGTGATAAAATCGCGTGTCTTATCTCGAAACGAAATGCAAAAGAAGATTGAAATTAGGAAACTGCATTACCAACGTAAGTTAAGTAAATTTTATTTTCGACCTTGCGTCCCTGAGAATTTTTCGAACGTTCTTACTGCAATAATCAATCGAGCAAATTGCGATTTTGTTTCTGTAGCCAATGATGGCGTAAAAATCGCGCGCCCAACGTCCAAGAAAATCCACCTCTCTGCCAAATACCTAGCGTCAAGAAAGCAACTACCATTTTTCCCTTTGGTTTTGGCAGCCATCCGAGTTTTCACCGGAATACACATCAGACGCGCAAAACCAATATGAGGAACATCTTGAATTTCATCGAAGATCGTGTAACGAGTAAGATTATTCGCTTTTCCTTTAAATGCCCCGATCAATTCATTTAGCAGAATATCGTTGAATTTCATTTCGAAGTTTTATTACACGTGATAACAAGATGACCAAGCTTAATAATTTGCAAGTTTCTTTTCTCCGATTTGCAGAAGGTCAAACGCCACGAGAAAAAATACATTGCGTGCGTGGAGAGGAGCATCTCGCGGAGAAATTATGATGAAGATCATTACAAGTCATCTCTTATGTGTTTCACAGAGTCAATAATATGGTTACGTAATCGCATAGAGAGTACAATTGGAAATTATGTAACTAATCCTATGATGTGAACCCGCCAGTAAATGCCTGAACCATGCGATTTCATTAATTAATGTTCAACGTCCCTTCGAGTGTCTCCTGCAATTTTTTTTTAAATTCTGGAAACGATCAGAGAATCGATGGAAAATAATTTTTTTTTTAACTGAATAATTATTTATCAACGTATTATCTGAATAGTCGTTAAAAGGAAATTAATAATATTTTAGATTTTATTCGCGAACGGCGGACCGTTATTCGATCAATGGATCGCATTTATTACATCACGAGAATCAGTACACGTGGATCAGTGGCACAGCAGATTATACGTTTACGCAACGAAAATGAGGTGAAACGTGTATCCCATTTTTAGCATTTCAAAATGCCGTCTATAATGGTAATATCTTGAATAAGTAAGTGGTATACGACAATAGCGCTACGTTAATGCCCTTTGTTTCTTTTCTTCTTTTTTTTTATTAAAATTATAAAACGTGGAAAAAATGGACGAGAAGCAGAAATCTCAATTATCAATCTTTTCTTTTTTCCAGTGGTCAAGGCAGAGAATTACAAATGGAAGAGGATATAACCAAAGTAGTAAAAGCAAAAGAACAGGTGTGCACAGCAGGAATCGAACTATTCGATTCTTACGAGCTCCACGTCGCAAATACACGTAAGTAAAAGGTATGTAACGAGTACGCTCGCACGTGATGATGCCTCTGGTTTGCGTACAACTGCACTTGTAACGCGATTAATAGAGATCGATCGAATTTACTTATGGTCTTTAACTACGACTGGTTTCGTTGTATACGTGCGTATGTAACATGTTGCGTTACATAAGATAACGGCAACTTAGTCAGAAGACACGCACACTTGGTCCCCTTAAATTTCAAAGCAATATATTCTTTCGGCATCGAATTTTCTATCAGTCGGACTTGAGACGCACCTCGTCTAGAAATAAAGTGAAGAATACATTTGTTCTACTCGTAGGAAATCATAGACTATTAATACCTTGCGTTCTCTTTGGTATTGATAAAGTTAATAATTCTGTGAGCTAAATATTTACATTTCTTTCAATTGCTTCTACAATTCAATGCGTTATAAAAACTCAAAACTACTTTATTACAAAAAATTGATATGTATGTACTGATATTTTCAGAACTTTGTATGTATATATATATTTTATTATAATTGTATGTATATATATATATATATATATATATATATATATATATATATATGCTGTTTCTTTCTGCATAACGTCCGATTCAAACTGAGCATGTGATCAAAGTTCTTTATAAAAACAATAAAAAAATGGAAGAAAAAAACAGGACAAAAGGAAAAAAGAAACAATGAGGAACACAGGAACATTATTTGTTTATTATTTGGATACAAGGATATAAAATCACCATGTATGATTTAGGGCAATTCATCACCAAGACTGATTTTTTCGCATCAACTTCTCTTTTAACTTAATGGAAAAAAAAAGGAAAAACAGGAAAGCGGCAGTAGATTTATAGGATACATCGCAATTTATTAATTAAAATGCATCGCAAAATTGAGGCTCGCCGACTCTTCGACATCACATATAAATTATATATATTTTAAATTTTTCTTTATTTCTTTTTTAAGATATCGTTACTCTTACACCAATAACGGATTGTACGAATTCACTATTGAAATGTAAAATAACCAGCTAATTCTGGAAATGACGAATCAAGCCTGGGAGAGCATAATCGCCGTTTATCCTTCACATTCATCACTTTTAGTATCACGATCATACATATCTAAAAATTTGAGAAGCTACTCAGTCGATTTCTTTACTGAAAAATTGAAAATTGACGCTCGTGCGTAATACACGAGGACAATAAAATATTTTCAACTGCATTAACTTAGAACGACGATAACTTAAACTTTTTTTTAGATCAGCAAAAATTCATTTATCCATACCGCGACACCCTACAGGGATTAGTCAACAATTTTTTCGACGCCTAGAGGTGAAGTTCTCGACCCAATGATGTGATGAGAGAGGAAAACATTTCTGGATACTTGGAATATTTTTATCGAGCTGTTTCGATTTGTAACCTAACCCCGTGTGCACGAGGCCAGAGAGTAAGAAAAACGCGAGGGAGACGGCGAACTAGGCGAAGTGGAGAAGAGAAAGACAGAGAGCATGTATGTGTGTGTGTACGTATGAGAAAGAAAGGGCGTAGGAGGAACAAAGACGGAAAGATAGAAAGACGAGATGGCAAAGATAGAGAATGAGAGACGCGTTTTTGATTTGAACAAAGCCTTTGGCTATTTCTCTCACATAGTCTCAAAGTTAAAATCCACGTATCCCGTACATAGAGCATCTACAACCGTATATTTCCATACATACGAGACATTCATTATAAAATGGAAAATACTCACGGGCTGTGCGAGCCTTATACGAGAGGACCGAGTTTTCACTTGATTAATTCGTCCAGAGGTGTATAGTACGTGTACACGATTTCACTAGAAAACGTCAGTGTTACGTAGCGAACACGTTCGCGTTATTCGCGAACCATACATTATCGTCGTGCATCGGACAGCGAGAGATTGAGCTTCTGTTCCTTGCGGAAATTTACGGTGAGAAAAAGGGGACAAGAGGTGATGCGTCGCGATGCTGAAAAGCACGGGCCATCCCTCGGAATTGTAGGTGACGTCACACCGTGACGAATACTCGGAACTTATCGATACGGTGTGTCTGAGGTGAGGAAATAGTCGCACAACGGCTACTCGAGAGGCTCGAGACACACGATCGATTTACAACACAGTTTATATGTATGTTGATCACGTCATGATGGTCGTTCCACCGGATGAATCTTTGACACGACTTTTTTGGTACGAGCCACCCACGGGCTACCTGGCCTGGAGTTATTTACCTTTCTCTTCGCACTTTCCCTCTCGTAGCTTATCGGACACTCGAGACACCACGAGATTATCACCACCGACTTCGTTAACGCAACGTGTGTGCAAACAATATGGCGATTACAAGGTTGCCGATTTCCGCGTTGACAGTCATCGCTTCCGTGGCTACCGCATTCTGCGCTAGCGCAAACGAAAATGCCGTTTCGTTCGCCTAGGGTGAAATTTTTCATTGCCAGTGCTGCCACACGCGACTGTGTGACGATCGCAACTACCAATCGCACTCACCGCGCGTACTGTTTCAAACTTCAAACTTTATTCGATCGATCGATCGGAACAACTTTTCTTTGAACTAGTAATTTATGCTATTTCTCATTTTTATACGTTGTCTCATTATACTGATAATATATTCTCACGTACGTGGAAATGAAGTGGAAGTAAACGCCGAAGAAACTAAATGTTTTGTAAATTTTATATATAATAAGGTTTCCGCTCGCAAACATGTGACAAAATGTATTTATAATTGAAACTACCAAAAGTCATTCGTTACATTACTTCTCTGCGTATTCTACAGCCGTTTGTTGAACACGAGCGACATACTTAGTTTTCCGACACTAAGATACTACTTTTCAAACAGGATCTTCATTTTTTTAGATGGTAATACCTGAACAAGAGCTCTCTTCATATAAATACATATTATTCGAATTAAAAATTAAACTATAATTAAAAAGATATTTTTATCTTGCTATATCATCGTCAAGAAATCAACATAAAAACATATGTCTATTTGATCAGGATAGGAACTTGTGCTGTCCCTTTTATGAACTTGTTTTCCATAATTGTAAACTTTACTATTAAATTTAAATTTGTACAATTTACATTATATCGATATTTCGTTTCATGATCTTTTGTCTCTATTGTACTCATACATTCAGATGTTGACGAGAACTGCAATGTTCTCTACATAATAAGCATATCCTTGATTTATTTTTCGAGCCTATTTTTAACAATGCTTCTCCACAATTAATCTATATTTCAAGAAGCAACTTACACTTTTCAATCATGGTACTGAGTTTTGTCTAATTCCATCTGCCAATCAGCCTCTACATAAACATATTAGTAAATTATTAATTTTCACTGCTTTTTGAAAAATATCATTCAATGATTCTAGAATTCTAAACCTAGTTTCTAAATTCAATCACACATTCTGAACGTTTAAAAATTACGAAATTAATTGTTTTTGCCATTCGTTGCAACCGCTCTTATTTTCTTGATTTCTGCAAATGGCCATGTACTATCAAACTGTTTGGATTAGTCAAAACTAATGTGTATATATTTACAATTTATATCGCTCGAAGTAATCAAACATCTTTGTTACATTGCTTCTCAACATATTCTACGGCCATTTGCTGAACACGAGTGACATCTTCCTCAGTACCATGCCGTTCTTCGAAATTAATGTATTTTTTGAATAGAGTTTTCATTTTTCTAGGCGGTAATGTCTGAACCACAGCTCTCTCTAAGACTTTCCTATAAGCGTCAATCCAATATAAATACTCCATGAATTGAAAATTAAATTATATAATCAGAAGATACTTTTACCTTGCTATATCAATGTTATCAGATTTAATTAAGGAATCAACATAACAAGACCATATATCCACTCGCTTGGGATACGAGCTTAAAATTTGTTCGAACAAAGTTTGCGATCTCTCTTTATCCCCAAGTTTGTTTTCCATGATCGCAAACTTTGCTATTAGATTCACATCTGTAAAATTTACATTATATTAACATTTTATTTCATAACTCTTTATCTCTATTATATACATACGTTCTGATGCTGGCAAAGATTGTAATCCTCTCTGCATAATGTGCCTCGATTTATCTTTCAAACCCATCTTTAATAATGCTTCTCCGCAATTAACCCATACCTCAGAGATTTGCTTAAACTTTCTAATGATAGTATTAATAATTTTCTCTAATTCCATCTGTCTACCAGCTTCGAGATGAACAGTCAACATATGAGTGTGTATCTTCAATGAATCATTCGTCCTTATTGCCTCTTGAAAAACATCATTTAATGATTCTGGCGTTCCAAACTTAGACTCTAAATTCAACCACGCATTCCAAACGTTTAATCTTTCATTCTCCTCTCTGAAATTAATCGTTTTCGTCGCCCTTTTCGCAACTGCTCTCGCCTTCTCAATTTCAGTTGACTGCAAATGATATGCCATATACTGTAACCATACTATTGAACTGTCTGGACTGGCCAGAACTAATCTATCAAACTGATCCACAGAATTTGGTAGTTGATTACTGGCTAATGCTTCCTCTCGTTGCCGAATTTCACGTTCTTTTTGTCTCTCTTGTTCTCGACGTTCAACAGCACTCAATTTCTTCCTCTTTGGCTTTGGTTTTTCTTCCACTTCATCTTCGCTACTGCTAGATGATTCTTTGTTCTTAAGAGCTGAATCGCAGTTGTTATCCCAGAAAAATCCACATTCAGATAAACTTGGCTTTTCATTCTCAATGCTAATATCATTAATGTCACTTCTCCGATTTTCTTTGATAGATTTTCTTTTCGTCTTTGCTTTGTCTTTCCTCATGTTCTCTTGACTTTATGTTGTACGATTATTATATTCACGATTTCAATTACAATTACACCTTCAAGAAGAAAATATTGCACATGTGGTTATTACAGTTGCCGTCACGTTCGAGGTTAGCAAAACAATTGTACGACGCTACGACAGACTCGAGATACACGATCGATATTATGTCTTCCGTCACTGTGGGGCCTAGCGCGCGTTCTTTGAATTCAACATTTCAAATTCCAATGTGTATTATTTATATTTATATTTATATGTTATTTTTCATACTTCTTCACTCTTGTTGCTTAGTGAAGATTTAAAAAACAAAATTATTGCTACTGACTACTGATTGCGTTAATACAACATGTATGACAATACAAATATGATAATTACAAAGTTGCCGATTTCTCTTTGTATTCTGTGCTAGGGCATAAGAAAATGCCTAGGAAATTTCGATGCCAGTGTTGCCACTCACGGTCATTTGACAATTATAGCTACTAATCACATTCATCGCGCCATATTATTTCAATTTCAAATTTGCCAATCGATCGGTTAAAACAATTTATTTTGAACTAATTTATTATTTCTTACTTTTATTAGTGTCGGTATTAATAATATGTTTATTATACGTAGACATTAAGTGGAATTAAACTTCGAAAAACTAAATTTTTTGCAAGTTATGTATAATTAGTTTGCGTAATGTTAGGAAACATCACAAAATGCATTTAAAAATGAATTTACAATTTATATTGAAGCTAGACTATATTGTTTCTCTATGTATTTTATTATATCTTCTATTTGCTGAACATGAGCCACATCTTTCCAAGTATTTTTGAAATTAATAAACATTTTGAACAAGATCTTTATTTTTCTAGGTGATAATATCTACATAACTGCTCTCTCCATGATTTTTCTACATATACATGTTAGGATAATTCCATGATTTGAGAAATAAACTGTATTAAACTAAAATAATATTTTTATTTTGTCATATCATTGTCATTACATTTAACTAAGTTTTTATTTTTTTTGAGGGTATCATGTTTGCTTCATTGTATTTCTTTCGTTTCAAGTTGTTATTATCAGCTGATTTTTCTTGTATGCAGTATTTCTTTTCGAACGCAGATTTTACCATGCAAATAGGCATAAAATCAGATTCGTTGGAATTTAATATGACGTAACATTTGATTTTAGAATGAACAACATAAGGTGTTAAATCTGGCTGCATATCATTTATATGACGACGTACTGGCATTGCAGCCAAAATCCCTTTACCAATGCCATACAACAATATTAAAACAAACCAATTTGTCACCAACAAGATTCTACCGCGTAACGATTTGCCATCGGGAAAGTGTATTTGCTTGTTTTGTTTTCCATTTATTTTGTGCATTATTGACGGTAATGTAGTCAATTCGACAAGTTCGTGCAAGTAATTTTTCCATATAATCGTTCCAGAAATTTTGTCTCCTACTTTTTTATTTTCAGAGTAATGATCCTTAGATACTATGCCCACTAAGTTATCCTGCAATCGTATAACCAAACCAGCAGCAGTGATAGTTTCAATCTTCCCTGTAACTCTCTGTCCCAATTTTACAGATGTAATTGGTCTATTTTCGTAATATGGATTTCCTGAAAGTTCTAGTAATTTATTAAAATATAAAGTCAGTGTATCTACTGATGTCACCATCCTGCTTTTAAGGCTGGATAAACCGTCATATATTTTCTTCAATGATACTGTTAACCCTAATTGCTGCTCTTTCTTATTAATAGAAACTATCTTTGCAAATAAAATTTGATTTACGTGCAGCAGATTAAAATTACTAATGTTGCTATAAGATATATATCCAAACGATGTACATCCTGTAATTGGTAAAATTACTCTTACGCCATCCGGTTCTATATCTTTGATTGAACAAGGTATACAATCTCCTACTTTTAGTTTTTCAAAATTTCTATATCTTTCTTGTGGTAGAAATGTCCTAGTTAGAATTAAACTAGGCATTGTAGTAAATACCAGAGCTGAGAGCGTATCACCAGGAATACATTTTGATGCTAAAAGAATAGCAGTTTCCCTACAAGGTGACATATGACCAGCCGGTAAAAAGCCCGTAGTAACTCTCTGTTCATTATTTTTACTGATTCTTAAATATACTCCGTGAGAAGATGATTCTATTATTGTTCCTTCTACTTCTTCGCCAATATCAAATGATATATTTTCAATTTTTACGTCTTTATCAGCCACACTCAAAGTTATCTTTCCCAAATTTTTGTCCACCGCGTGAATTTTTATCAAAATGGTTTGTCCAATTGAATAGTTCCAATTCACGTCAGATGTTTCAGTATCGAGATTAGTGTGTGGAATCAAACCTTTGACATCTCCAAAAAATTTTACCAGTACACCATGCTTATGTATTTGAATGATAGTCCCATGATGTTTTGATCCAACTTTCGCGTCTTGTATATTTGCCAAAATAGGCAAATTACTTGTTATCAAAGACTTTTTTAAAGTAAAATACACCCGTTTCCGACCAGTATTAACAGACAAGACTCTTGCTTCTACTTCTTTGTTGATTTTCAACTTTTTTAAGGCGCTTAAACCTTCATCAGATATGTGCTCTGATGTTATTTGTCCATTAAATTTACCAACTTGTACACTAACGAAACCGGTGCCTTTATCAATGTTTATAATTTTTACATTCACCACGTCACCTGGTTTGAAATCAGACAGTGAAAAATACTTTTGCCCCAACAGCGAATGCTGCATTGTACAAATATAAATTCCATCTAGCCAACTGTATGATAATACTCTGCATTTGTGTATGGTACCAGGTGCGAATTTTTCAATGATTTTATCATACTCGATGTTTGTCCTCTTCAAGGAAACAAATCCCCGTGTTCCACTTTTAGTTAATTGTAACACTATTCCACCAAATTCTCTAAATAAAGCAGTACTTTCTTCTATAACATCACCAGGCTTAATATTCTCCCTAAATTTATCTATCGTCGAACTGAAGTATGCAAATTTGACGGTTGGTAAAATATACAATAATGTACCAGTAATTTTCAAATTGTCTGAATATTTGAATAAAGGTTTATCTAAATACAGCTGATTTATGAATCCTATATTGTTTTCACCTAATGAGACACATAAACCATTGGACAAAACTTTCTTTATGGAAAGATTATATCTTGTGCCTGGTATCAAGCTGTCCAATGATCTAATTTCGATTTCATGAACAGCGTTAACAAGCTTCTGGTTTGGAGTTAATGTAATTGTTGATAAATTTTCATTAGTTTCAACATTTTTAACATAACATAGAAGTTGTTTACCTGGAACTAAATGAGAGTTCTTATTAACAACAATTTACATTTAAATATTGTAAATACAATTTGCATACATATATATTTAAATTTACTTACACAAACATTTTTTATTGTCACTTTCTTTAGTAGGAATAAACGCTCTTACATTTGCTAATCCAGTATCTGCTATATAACCATGATCTTCTATGCTATTAATGGTGCACACTATTTTTGAACTATTATCTAGATGTACAATATTTAAATTTTGATTTATTAATTTAGGTTCAAGAGATATTCCAATTTGAAATTTCTCTTGTGGTTGTATAGTTTTTATATAACATATAACATAATCCCCACAACTATATAACTCTGGAAGGGATTTAATTTCACTTGTCTGAGAATCCTCTGACTTGATCAAATTTTGCAACAAATTTGTGTAACGTTCACTAATGTCTGTAATTTGTGCACGCCCTATTAATCCACCTGGCAAAGATATCAGCAAATCGTACTCTGTTACTTCAAAAATGCATCCTAATACCACTAATCCCTCAGATATCATTGCATATGATAATCGTTCTGCAGTATTAGGTACAAAATTTGTTTTCTTTTCATCTTGCTCCTTTGTCCTTCGTTTCTCATGTTTCCTTTTACCAATTTTTTCATGTTTGCTAAATAGCTATAAACATAAATTTGGAGTTAGTAAATGAGTAATTATGAGATATTAAAATATGCTGAATATTTTTATAATAAATTTACCAAATTTGATGATCTCTTTTTCTGAACTTTTTCCCCGCCTCTTGGAAAATTTGCTAGTGTCATCTATGAGAAGTAATTAAGTTATTATTGTCATAGGAGGAAGATGAACAAAAACTATTGTATAAAAAAAAAATTATGAAACTTAAAACTGAAATATCAAAGATGTAATATATGTTTAATAATTTATTTCATAAAAATTTTACCTTTTTCACTGCCGAACAATTATACCCTCAAAAAGAAAATGTTTCATACGTAGCACGTGATCGTTATAACTGTTGCCGTCACGTTTGATTTTTCGAGGTTATGTTAGCAAAATTATATGCGTGATGCCTAACAGTATCTTACTCTGTTAAAAACAGAAAATAAAATCGCACATGTAATTAATTAAACTTTATTTTATGTTTAATGTAGCGACACATTAATATACAAAAATGGTTCCCTAATATATATAACAGCATAAAATCATAAATATTATTATTTACTTATTGATCTGTCAGCTTTTTTGCTTCAGCATTTTCTATGGATAATCTTCGATGGGTATTAAATCTTTCAGATATTGGAGGAATTAAACCCGCCGCAACATATCTTCCATCATTAGCTAGAAAATTGTATATTCCACAAGCTTGTTGCACTTCGGATATTTCAGATTTAATGTTGTACTTGCGCAGTATTTCTCTTATTTCACGAATTCTACTATATTCGCATTTAGTTTCAAGGCCTAAAACCAGAACATCCAAAACTGGATATAAAACAGTGAACAAGGATAAAGTTTCTTCATTTATGTCGTTTGTAGAACCAACGTTCCAAGAGAAAAATGTTCCATTTAAAACTGCAATGGGGCCCAATAATAACGATGCATCACTTAAAGTAAATCCTATCTAAAAATATAATTTGCAGTTAAAGGCATTGTAATTTTATCAGGCATAAAAGCTAAGAGATTATTTTACCGGTAGACATGATTTTATTGAATTCCTTTGTTTTGTATCACTTAACTCTGGAGTTTTATTAATATTAATGATATCGACAGTTGTTTTACCGGGTCCGTCATATTCTCTGAAGATTTTTGAAGCGTGAAATCGTCTGTAAAAAGAGAATTATGTAAAAACCAAGTCACTTGCACATTCTCTCCTTGCAAGTTGCTTCTTTGAAAGAAAAGAAAACACGAGTTAAAATACATACCGAATATTTTGTAGTAATCGCTTTATGGTGGATGAAGTTTTGATTAAAAGCATGATAATGTCTTAACTAATATTTTTTTTTTAACTATTATTTACTTTGGCAACAATCATCTGAGCTTATTTGTATTTGAAATAACTGTAGCCACTCTATATTCTTGGTAGTCTATGACAGTTATGACTGTTGTCGTTTGATTGGTCGATTCAAATAGCATCAAAAAATTTTACCGGTACGAAAATATAGTGTTCAGAATAGTGAATAAAATCTAACTCTAACAATATCCTGCCTTAAACTCCATCATGGAGATGTTTGATCGGTCACGACGTCCCTTTCCGAGTTTAGTGTATTTTTAAAAGTATTTCTGGAAGTAGAAAAAAAAATAGGCTGCCAGAGAGAAGTAATTGCCTTATTTTGACACTATGGACAGTAATTTGACGAAAATGAGCAGAGGCTGTTGGAAGTTCGATGAGGAGGATCGAGGTGAGGAATTTCAAAACGCGGCAGGTTACTGAACGTTAAATGTCAGAAGACAATGAAATAAATTACGTTAAATAAATGAAATAAATTACGTTATAATTGTAACATTGCCATTATTTTTCTAACTAATTACTAACTATACAGCTATATGTTGCGTGCATGTCACACCTTTTTGGTATTAAAACTATCGATGACCACAGTATCGAAGAAATCGAAATGAGTTAATGAATTTGACTATTCTGGTAGATCTATTATTAAGGAACCTCCCTGGCAAATAAATTAATGTTAGAAATTCTGAATATATTCCAAATATCGTAATTAATCACGATTTCACGTCTTATAAAAAGAATTAGACGAATGTTAATTTTTTAGCATTGTACATAGACATTGAAGAGGAAGATACTGAAGAAGATAAAAAAAATAAAGTATACAGCTTTTGGGATCAAACGCCTGATTTACTTCTAGAAGAAATTTTTTCTTACTTAACTATCCGTGAAAGGTATTACGCATCTTTGGTATGTAGGTCATGGTATCGTGCGTTTAAATTACCAAGGATATGGTCTACCTTTACATTGGGAGATAATACTCTTACTAGAGGCAAATTTAATTATCACAGTGGTTGGCAATATGTCTTAGACCACATGAGAACTTCTACGTGTTTGAATAAAATTGGCAGAAATATTAGATCTTTGGTTTTAGAACCTATGTTAAATTTCTACAATCTTTATGAATTCATGAACATGATATCTTGGTATACCGAGAGACAAGGATCAGATAATACATCAGTGGCGGGTGTTGGTACCCACATTCACCGGCTTAAGTTTACCTTTCCATGTAATATGGCAAATACAGATGACCCTGATAGTATCAGGGTTTTTGGTACTGGTGGAAAATTGTTAGAAGCATTAAAAAGGTTGATGGGTAATTTACGTAATTTAAAATCTTTAGAATTGATAGACCTCATGTTAGATAACAAAGAAGCTTTACATTTAATGGATGATATTTGTGCCAATTGTACGCAAACATTGACAAAATTGGTCCTAATTAATACTACAAGATATTATTGCCCTCTTCTACATGTAGGAGTATTTATTAATTTAAATGTAAGTTGTCTTAGTAGAAAAGCTTGCCACAGTTCACATAGATTTTTTAACTTATATTATTTGTTTTATGCAAAGGTATTAGTTATTGGTCCTCAGAATCTTCATGAAGATGTGATAGATTTAATTGGTTATACTAAATTAAAACATCTTCATATCTTTCAAAATCGCTATAGTCAAAAAGATGTCACAGTGAGATTGGTAATAGTTGCATTAGTTTTAATGTAAAATGCATTGTTCCAAATACATTTAATTAGATTTGTTTACAATACAACTTATTTAATCTCTAATATAGCCTTCAAGAAAATCGTGGATAAAAATGAGAAAAAATAATCCACACATTAAAGTTCATTTTGAAGTGGAAAGTCACAAACCTACAGATATACTTTTGCCTATTGATTTGGTAGAACATGGGAATATTCCGTGTCACAGTATTGTTTTAGATATTCCGAATACAAAGGTTAGTGTTTTTTGTAAAGTGTAATAACCGATTGTGGAATTATGGTATGATGTAAAAATTTAATTAACAAACATATTAGTTACATAGATTAAATATTTCAGATTTCGCCTTCAACTATTCTTAATCATGGAGCATTTTTCGAATCGACAATAAGAGTATATGCGTTCAAAGGTCTAACCAGATATTTCGCGCCTAGAAATTTTTCACAAAGACTGGACGAAGCAATAGTACAATTTTGCAAAATGTGTCCGAATCTTCATACACTGGTATCACTTTGTGTCTGAATGAATCTCTGACTTTTTTAAAATTTCTACGACTAACAAACACCTGTGTGATAGCATGCATTCGAATTTTTCTTATACAAAAGGCTTTCTCACTGTTCGCGTAAGTTTTATCTAATGAAAATTGAAAGAAACAAATTAAAAATATGAAAAAAACATCTTTTACAACTTCTATGGATCTATTTATGTACATATGTTGTGTGGCAATATATCAATGATTTGTCAATAGTACACAAGGCAACAGATTTAAATTCAGATCGATTACTATATCAATGACTTGGAAGCCAATCAGTGGGAGACAAAGATTTTACCATGACACATTTGATGACTTGCCTGGGAATTTAGTTATTAAACGAATAACACTTCACACAATTGAGTTAACCCATGGATTGGTTTCTTTGATTCAATTAATACATTTATCAAATAACACTCTTTCAAATAACTAACTTATAAAAAAAGAATTTAAGTAGTTTTAATTTAAATCTGTAATTTAATAAATTTAATGTACATTTAAATGTTTCTCTGCAGATGATACGAGATAAAATTTCAACTGCCACGATATTAGAAATCGTGTCTACGGCAAAAAACTTGCGTTGCTTATATGTCCGGAGATATTCGGTTCTAAAGAAATGTGATGGGGATTGGTCAAAAATTATGAATTGGTCACCAGCACATTATCAATGGATTAAAAAGAATAGTTGTAGCTATGCAAGTACAGAAAGGGAAGTATCTAAAATATTGAACTACAGGTGGCACATGCAAACTGAAAGAGAATTTAGAGATCAAATGGTGAAATTACATTTATGACGTTTTTATTGAGAAAAGAGAAAAATTCTTAAAAAAAATATTTTATATCAAACAGATTGTGTAATTACGCAATAATTATACATTTATAAAATGTGTGTAAAAAATTGCTTGTATAGTTTATGTATCTACACTTTCTGACATTTACTGTGATGTAGGTAAAACTACTTATTATTTAAATGATTGTTATATACAAAAGGGATTGTTATATACAAAAATCTACGATCGTCAAATATGCAATGTAATAAAACAACACTAATTACAAGTATTTCTACTTTATTTTATCATATAATATATAACCAAGAATTCCTATGCTATGTTATAACTTATGTAATTATGTACAATGCCAACTTCTATATTTTTATATATATAGACAAGGTAACTTATTTAAATAGTTACATCTAATACTTATTTAAATAGATGATTATAATTAGTATATGATTTTGTATACATTCCAAATTAATTATTTGTAAAAATTAAAACATCGATAATAATTCGAGCATCAGAGTTAGAAACAAATTCTTTTTACAGAATGTACTAACATAGCAATATTCATTAAATTCAATAGAGAAAAACAAATATAATAATCGAGTATTTGTAGTATATACATATTTCAATAAAGTATATACAAAATTTAAATAGTATTAAACAACATTGAGTAACAATAATGGTCTCAGTTACAATTAGGAACAAGTTAAAACAAATTTTCTATTTAATCAATTAAAACAGAATATTCAAAGTATAATATTTTCTTTTTTTTGCTCATCTCTATTTACAATTTAAAATAATCCATCGTGAAAAATAGTACGCAATAAATTTTCTCCAGTACTTACAGAATCTATAATAAACATATAATAAATAAAAATTTTAATTATGTTTCCTTATTTTAAAAAAATTATCTAGTGTATAAAAGCAGAAAGTTGAAGAATTACGGTGCCAAGGCTGCTGATCGTTTGTCTCGGTTTTTATTACGTTGTATCGTACGTGCTTTAAATGCAGCTGCATTCATCAGTGTCTAAATAAAATTCACAAAATCAATTATTTCATCTTTTTAAAATTAATTACAATTAATGTATTGGAATTTTCATATTGGAAAACTCACCCTTTCCAATTTAGTAGTTTTCTGGTTGAGTGATATTGGTAAAACTTTGTTACCAAGATGAAAAATTTCGCGCAGGAGATGATTTTCTGCAAGATGAATATTTATACCTGGACCAAGTAATCTACAACACGCGTTGTACTGAGTTCGTGCACACCATCCTTCCAAATACAGAATTTCTTGGCCAAATTTTACATGCATTTCTGGTACGATGTCCTCCTAATAAAAATCACAGATATTATCAGTAATAAAGTACACGTTGATTGCGTGTATCGATATGTATATAATATTTGAATATCTACATTACGAAACACACCTCTATGTAGCGAAGTATATCTCTGAAATTAGCTCTCTGTTGCTTACGATCTTTTTTTGCTCTGTACTTATTCGAATCCGTAGCCAGATCTTTTAATATCTCGATTAAATCCAATGACCAATCTTGCTCGTAGTCGTCAGAAAAATCGCGACCAAGCTCGAATATTATAGCTAAAGTCTCTCCAGCCGACAACCTTATGTCCAAATGTGGTGATTTCAATAACTCGCGCAATCTATTCAAGGACCTGTGACGGAAACAATTAATTTTAATATTTTATCTTAATTAATTTTTGAAGATACTTACGGCATGTAGCTATTGGTTCTATCACTCGCAAGTAAATTGTATATATCAGCTGGTGCCATTACTGTTAAAAGAAGCGTCCATGATGAAATGGCAGCAGCGTGTAATGCTGCGACCTCTGAAGAAATAGTTGCTATAGCACCATTCCCTTTTAGATAAGAACCAGAAAAAATACTAGATAGCAATTGCATGATTTCAATAGTAGCGGTCGCGTCATTGCCTGATAAAAATTGATTCATGCTCAGAGCCCAACAACACTGCAAGTAGATAAATAATTTATTATTCATATATAAATTGAACTCATTATCTTTTTTTCTTCCTCTATGATGTCGTACCTCTGAACGTGCTTGTGTAGAAGCTGTGGTGTCACTGGCTATAAAAGTCAAAGTACTCTTTAAATCTCGACAGACTATCTCTGCACTTTCAAAAGCCCCCAGTTGAACACAAAGCAAAGTACTTAATCTGGCTGCGGTAGATTGTTCTTCGCTACGGCCCTTCTTCAAACCTCGCTCTACCGAATCTGTGATGGTCATTTTCCTATCTTCTACAAAATCTGGAATATACTTGATAGCAAATATTTTCTCCATTCCATTGAAACAGATTGTTCTGCCTTTCGCGCTCTTCTGTGTTAGACCATCGATTGCTTCCTTTAGTTTTTCTTCGAATGCTTCTTGCTGCGTAAGTTCATCAACCTCATTGTCGTTTACATCATCTAACATGCTGCGATTATCAGATTGACTGCTGGACACGCTACATGCATCGTTATTGATAGAATCTTCATCAGATGTTAACTCAGCTCTCTTTCCACCATGACCTGTAGAAAAAATAATTTTCTTGTTTTTTCATTATGTTTTACAAGCAACAATTGATCAATGAAGAAGAGAATAATTAATATTTGTATTTACTTTGTGCAGATTATATGTATATATAATAGTCAAAGACAACACTTATTAAAAATACATGTCACATTACATAATGTGAAACCTAAACAGCTGTTAGTTTCTGCTGTCTGAAATAATTGTACCATATATGTCTAGCTACAGAGAAATCAACTTGTACAGAAATTATAACTGCATAAGAATTTCTGCAGAAACACCTACTTTTGATAAACAAGAAAATTACTACATTATATTGCACATTCATTACAGGTATTTGCAATTCTAATGAATGCAATTTTTCAAGTGTTTATAATACACGGTGAAAACTACATAAAAAGGAAATCGTTTATGATTTATATAATCAGACTACTTATATTATGTAAAAATTAAATCGTAGGAATTGGCTTGTCATAATTTTTAAATATTTGATATAGGTACATATATAATCAATATTCTTAATTACCTAATGTTACTAGCAAACTAAGACGTAGAAGTTGTTTATACATCTAGAAATCGCATCGCGGAAATGATAAATTTACCATAATAGTGGATAATAAATAATGCGGGACCGAGTGCTAATGCATACGACGATCTAAATTTAGTACAAGTGACGGGAAAAATCGGTTGTTTTGGAAAGCATGATTCATTCATTCATCCATCTAATCCTTCACGCTGGCTTCTCCCTAACGTACGAAAAGCGAGAAGTATTTCTTCGTGAAAATCAAATCGACCGTTGCGCAATTTGAATAAAAAGAAATTTGATCGGTCGAAACGAAGCATCTTCGCATTGTCTCTCACATCTCTTACATCTGGATAGGAATGACTTGGTAATTGGTATCGTTGGTTGTTGATAAATCGAGCGTAGAAATTTTTCTTGTGTCGCACCTAACCCAGACCCATGTGTGAAAAGCATGAAAGTCACATGGGGATAGAGGCGGTGGTGTCACGACGTTGTCTCGTTTCGAGCGTGTCGTCCGAAAGAGACGAAGAGATTTCGTAGATCGATACGATTACTTTTTTCGGCCGCGAAACAATTTCACAGCTTTAATTCATCGTGTCGAGAAAGAAAATCAGAATAATTTACAATGTAACAGGTGACGTAAGACGAAATAAGCAATGTCTTCAATGCTTGATGAGTCATTACGAGGGAACGCTGATAACTTAATAAAGAATTCGGCGCATGGTGAAACGGAGACCTCTTTCGATCAACGACTGACCTTGAGGATATTTCAACGTAACTTTCATCGGAGAGTGAACAATGGAAATGAAATGTAAAATCGAAATAGACCTCTCTTACCGGATTTTCGTCTCCTGCCTCCTTTGCCTGGCATCGTTCTTCACTTTCCTTATTGCACAATTGATACTAACGAAAATACTTAATCAAGAGGGTAAATGTCTTGCACTATTAATTTTCTTTCGTATACTGAACACGCTGCATGAATTTTTAATTAAAATCTGGTAAAAACTCATTAACATGTTGCGAATCGTTCAAAACATACACGTCGAGACAGCCTACGATGGGCTTTCTCAAAGTGCACTGTCTTTCACGAGCTGCGAACCTGCCCGAACATAGACGAAAGTGCACGAATGTTCTGAGTGCGCATGCGCCGCGTGTTCCCGTGAACGTCACGTGCTCGCCAATAGACGGGTCGATTTAGCGATCCAGAAAGACGCAACCAATCAGCTTGTACCAGTTGAGCTACCGCGCATGCGTCGTACCCGTTCTTGTCAGTTTCAGTGGAAAATATCCTCGTATCGTTCAAGCGTTTCGCGCGCAATTGCGTTTTGAATGCGCTGCAACGTCTTTTAAGAAATACTTATACAAAGTTTCGAATGGCATTTTGTCGAGTGCGTGCGTGCATTTTGTGCAAATGGAAAAGATTTATTTTATAAAAGTAGTATTCATAGAGCATCGTTAACGTTGATGAACATCACACTGATGTGTAAAAGTTATTAGGATATCATAAGGTATGAACATTCAATGTCATTATTATACTTTTGCCATTGCAAAGAGATCTGTATCATAAAATAACGAAAATCGTGTATTGTTTTATATTTTCGGATATAAAAACACGCTTTACAATGATACATTTTCATTGCAACAATAACATATGAATATATACAACGAAGGAATGAATATACATATTTATACATTTAACATTAAATATCATAAAAAAAAGATACAATATAGTTATACTACAATAAATTAGAGGTACATAAAATGATTACAATTGTGTGTCTTATTATTGCATATAATTCATAGTACTTATATACAAGTTGGTATGAATTTACTTGATTACATTACTATAGTACAAAATTGAATATATTCCAAGTGTAGCAAAAGTGAAGATAGATCTAGATTCTACTATAGTTGTAATTTATATTTTTGTCTGCATATTCAGATGGACACTTATAAATATGTCAGTCTATTCTGAAGCACCAGAATTGTTAGAACAGTACAAATTTTGTTTGTTTCAATTACATTGGAACTAATGTAGTAAAAATGGTTCTTAAAGATAAAAAAATTTTTTTTTATACATATATATTGGAATGTTACTTTTACTTTCAAAAGTATCACATATTATGCTTCATTAAAAACCTAAGATGGATTTGAAAAATGAAATTCATATTTGTAGAAAAAAATGTTTACCTTTCAAAGTTATGTCTCTTTGTACATAAAGCCTATTGGAATTAATTATTTATTTCATAGGAGTTTTAATGAAAAAAATACTATATTCATTATAATTAGTAAATTAACCGTTGTTAAGTTAGAAGCAGCAGCATTTTGTACAGTTACCAAGTTCTGACATGGTGTTACTCTTCGAATAAAATTGAATATAGAATCTACAATGTTTGCTGGTGTTGGATCTGAACATTTTTCCAATTCCTTTACAACACAAGTCTGGAGTTTTGACATGTCTCTGCAAATATATAAAATATATAAATATATAAATATATAAAAAATGTATTTATAGTTTCTAGGTTTTTTTTATTGTTCATTTATTATATATATATATTGATCCTTACGTGCATTCTTTATTCCCAAGAACAAGGAATGGAAGGCTGTCTATTGTTTTTAAAGATTCGCTGTTAGGTTCTAACTGGGGCATATAGTTTCCTAAAGTAGAATTAATACATTGTAGAGTTTCTTGTTGTTTCGATCGTAGACACTCTGGACCATTAGCAGATATGAAAACTGTAAGCAATTAAAATGCTTTTTAGTAAAAAAAAAAAAAATTAAAGATTACCTACATTAAATGATCCAAAATGTA
Source organism: Frieseomelitta varia (assembly GCF_011392965.1). Taxonomy (NCBI): domain Eukaryota; kingdom Metazoa; phylum Arthropoda; class Insecta; order Hymenoptera; family Apidae; genus Frieseomelitta; species Frieseomelitta varia. The sequence continues at coordinate 7,270 of NW_025110206.1, read as the reverse complement.
TACATACGGGCAATACGATCTCCTTCTTTGTAACACACAAAATTTAAGAGAGAATTTGTGATATTTTGAATGATTTCTTTATTTTCTCGTTCCTTTGCTTCCAAGCAAGGTTCCAGCCCTGTAGTGAAGTTTCTGACACATTGCTTCAAAATGGGAGTTTTTTGGCAGTAATTTTTGAACACTATATCCAAATCTCCAGTAGGTTTGTATTTTTCCATTTCTATCTCCAATTGTGTGAAATTAACAAATGACGTAAGGCACTGTTCTAGTTTGATGGTTGCATTCACAGCATTTTCGTATGCACCCTCTCCTCCGTATTTCTCGCATTTCTGCTTGATAACACTCGTAGTTTCCTCAAACATTTGTACCATAGATGTTTTGTTACTCACATCCGAAAGTATATTAGATACATTTAGGCTTTTCAAGTCGATGACACCAGAAACTTTGTTTAATACTTCTTCTGCGTTAGGCACATTCTCTTGAGAGATTGTATGTCCAAGAAAGCCTGTAATGAAAAATAATTCATCGTTAATATATTTATATAAAAAAAAGCAATTTTCTTTCTTATCTTTTATAAATAATTTTAGATAATTCAAATTTCTTTTATAAATTGCAGTATTTTATAAGTAGTAAATTTTCAATAATTCTTAGCTCAAACATTCAAGAGTTAACTCATTAAAACTTTAACTAGATTAAAAAGCATTTGCTATTATTTCTAGGCTTAATTTTTCAAAAATTTTAATATTAAACGCCGAAGTCCAAAACGTTTAGTTTCACGCTTAGGAATTTTGTAGTATTTCCTGCTTGAAAAGGAAGTAAACACGTCATCTCGAACGGACTTTGTATTGGTTGTCGCCTCAACTTCTAGCAACTACAAATTATCTATTTTTTACTTGCATAATCTCTAAGAGTTATTAAATTATTATGTTTTTTGTCCACTTGATGTTATGCTGATAACAATCAAAACTAGTTTCAATTTATTCTTTTTGTTTTACGCGTATACATACATATTTATAGGTTATGATAAAGCAGAATTTCATATAAAATAGATCTGAATAACAAAGAATGTATGTAGAATTTTATTAATAATAATAGACATGTTTTTTCCGTGCATGCTCTCTTTGTAAAAAATTGAAGTAGATTCATAGAGTACAAAGTGCACGAGCTGAATCAATGTACAATCTGTGTGTTCATCGCACGTGTGCTGTAACGATAAGTATTTGTGCAGTACAAAGAGAGAGCAATACAATCTAGCTTCACCTTGTATCAATAATTAACTACGATAATCATATATTTCTATAAGTATTTACACGAAGTACTCTACCTATGCTTTTACATAGAGCATATATAATGTCGATAAATTGAATATTTGGTATGCGGTAATTGCATTTAATCCTAATGACTATTATCGATTGCGAGATCATGAGTTGTTATCGTTTCTTGATCGTAAAATCGAACGCGAGATTCGAGATCCACTGTTCCCCAATGGTCGATACGGAACAATGATTATTGGTGCTTTTGAATAATACACAACGGAGAATCAACTACGTTTTCGATTGGAGCTACCAACTTCAGCGTGTTCATTGATGAAACAACGCTTCATGTTAAATGTCATATTAAAAAAAAAAAGTCAATCAATTGTAAGCATGATTTTGTATATACAATCATCTTGCCTATATATCAATTACTTCCTTCTGTCTCTGTCAATTATATACGCGAGTCTTTTATTTTTGTAAGATATCATGTTCATGAATCATCATCGTTGAAAATTCTGTCAACGGAAAAAAAAAAAATAGAGAAAAAAGATGCGGAAAACGATCTAGTCATTTCTCGCTAATAAGCAGTTATTAGTATTCCGTGTTACAACTTACCACAGAGGAATATCACAATAATTGGTGTGGTACAGTACTTGGTCATCTCTATTTTGTTGCTGAAAAATATGTTCGCTCGAGGAGATGTTTGCCAACGTCGAAAGCCTATCAATTCACCGTGAAAAAGAAGAGTATCTTTGTGATGAGGTAGAAATACAGGTTCAGTTATGCATCGGTACGGGTGCCACTGTAGTAGCTCGTCGGGCACATTCGAGCTGTTCTGTTTGTTGTGAAAAACGTGCACCGATGCCCGTCAATGTTGCCCGGAATATTAGTGAAGGGAAGAGAGACAAGAGAACGAAACACAGTAATTCAGAAAGCCGAGGACAGAGATACGCTGTACTGATACACTGTACTGACTCGCAAGACTGATATTCCGATACTGAGCCGTTGGGCGCACGCGCTCCGCTTATATAAACCTCATACTCTCTGCTTCTGCGTTAATTTTAATCCAATTTTACGTATATCGTGTAATGTAATTCTAGTTATCTTGCATAATTTTTATTGATTCAGAAACAAATAAAATATACCAAACAAATAATTGTGTCTGTGTAATTCAATAGTAGTTGAATGTTTTACGCAAAAAGTTGCGACATTTCAATTGACTTTTAATATGAAATTTAGACAATTTTTAGAATAGTTCAGAATAATTTTAGAAAATATAAAAAATGGTCTGGTTGTGATATTTCTTTATTGGATAAAGAATTTTATAAAAAATTGGATATCAAAAAACCTCAGTAGTGGTTATTATTTCCTCTAATCTGGTATTTAAATTTATTTGATCGTCGCTTTTGTTCGTTATATTTGTTGCATATTTGTATATTATTTTGTAAGTTTGCCACAGTACAAGCTCTGTCAAAAAAAGTATGTAGTTAGTAATCCCGTTTGTCACGCGGGAGATCGGGGTTCGATTCCCCGCCGGGGAGATTTCATTTTTACATAATTTTCAAATAGCTTTCGTTTTTGTTCTTTTCTTTTTTCATACGATCATGAAAGATTTTAGTGGAATTTTCAAAGCATATATACTTCTATTAGCCTTTATAATATAACGAGATCTTAAATTAAAGCATCGAATAACGGCGCTGATTGATGCAATGACAATCAGGGTCGCATGCGACAGGCTGTCTTTTTCAATAGGGACTATACCAATGTCCACACAATTTTCAGTTATACTATTAGGTCCTTATCTTCTTGGAGTAGTGCAATAAAAAAAAAACAATCTTAGATTTAAAAACCTAACCGATAGTGCAAGTCACATTCAGGTATATAAGCTAAAAAGAAAGAAATAAAATCCAGAGCCCATACGAATCATTAGGATTTATTTAAGGACATAGTGTTAGAATGTTTGAGTATAAAAAATATCAAAATAATTTATGCACAGTTGCGAAATCGTTAAACTTTCGATGCTCAAGAGGCTTAATTTACAGTCAAATATTTGTTTTCTGTCTCTAGACTCCACGATAGTAGAAATAAGGCAATTCCAGCATTTCTTGCAGGATTATAGTTGACCAGTCAAATAGAAAAAAATTTGGTGAACCAAAAAAGCAAATTAATAGACATTTATGATAAACTTTTTAATGTAGTAAGCAGAAAAAAACAGAATCAGTGAATGACAGAATAAATTCAGTCTCCCTTCTTCCGACACCATTTCTAACTGTTTATACACAGAGAAATTGGTACGTGAGATTCGGGCTACATTTCTAAGTTCAAAAGATTACGCGTAAACAACATGGACCACTTGAGCGACCCTGCTTGAGCTTTATCTTCTCAGGTTTCTATCCATTTATTCATTGGAGTAACTTGGATATGTGACACTTGATCTGTTTTGTTAGGCGGTACATATCTATGAAATCTGATACAAATAATAATACAAAAACGAAAGAGATTGTATTCATATATATAATATGGATAAAAAGAAAAATTTAAAAAACAACATATGTATATAGCAAATTTCTTTTAATCCACCAATAAAATAAAATTTGTAATTATTCAACTGTATATGGTTGTATAGTGATCAATATTCCCAAACAATTATTAGCGATTGTAATTATTCCGTCTCTAAGAGATCAATTGTAACATCTAGAGTACTCGTATTGCATACAAAACTTTCGTAAACTCCTCGGTAATATAATGATCGGTATTGATATCTTACAATAAACTGAAATTAACATTCAAAAAACTAAAAAATGAAAGATCATGCATTATATACCGAACATAATCCTAATCCTCCACTACTATACGATATTATTCAACTGCTTAATCTCGACTTACAATTAGTTCTCTGCAATGTGGAAAATGGTAAAAATTACTAATTACGTATTAATCCTCCGCCTACTGTGCCGGAGTCATTTTTGACCCGTATTGAGAGCTACTCTAATGTAATAACGTATACAGTGATGGGAGTGCTTGTGTTAGTAGCTGAAACCTGATCGCACTAACACACGAATGCCAAGTGGCTAACACGTGTCCGCCAAAGTGCCGAAGTGACGAAGACTGAAGACAAAGGAATCAGTTTTTGGTAACGCTCTGAGGAGAAAAGACGTGTACAGCAAATCGAAGCAATTATTATTTTTGTTCTTTTTTATTACTTTTTTCCGTTGTTTCTATTTGTTTGTTAACGCAATGCCCTCATTGCCAACGAGCAATATTTCTTTGTCTTCTCTCGCTCAATATGCACAAGACGTTCCTGACAGTGAACAATCATCAGACGACGGAAGTATATCAAATAGTGACGCTGAACCCTAAATGCAAGATTCCGAAATCGAAATGCAAGAAGATAATATATCAGAAACTGTGAATAATGTAGTTCTAGAAAACCAGGAATTTGGACGTAACTGGCAACGTATTGGACCTAGCAAGGGTACAGCGATTGTCTCTCCTCAATATATAAATATAAATAAATATAACTTTATTATTCATGTGATTATTATTTGTTCTTATATGCTCCTACATGTTCCTATATGAATCTGGCGTCTGTCACTGTGTTAGTACAATATCGGTGAGGACCTCGGTCTCGAGCGACCATTACTCTGTGTTAGTACAGTATCGGTGAGCCGCTCGGGCGATCTAAATATGTGTTGGTGGAATGTCCGTGTGAGTCAGAAATGACCGGCACAGGACTCCATGCTTCAGTAGTCGGAGGGTTCAAGAAGAAAAAATAACACTGACCTGGTCACAGGTAACCTGATAACATTAGCAAAATATTCATCGTAATCATAAACGATATAACAAGCATTGTTCAGAAAGCATGATCCCAGAAACATAATTCAGATTTAGATTCAGACATTCAACGCAATAACAATATTCTCATCTAATGTATATACGTTGAACAAGAAACACGATTCTTTTGGGGCGGTATTGACCTTGAAAAAGCTTTCGATGTAATCTGGCTGATCGGATTCTTCTTCAAAATGATAAAAAAGAATTTCTTAATCTACCTGGTTAAAATAACATGAAGTGTAACAAACAATTCTAAGCGAAAGCTAAAACATTTTTAGGTCATGAAAAATTATAAATGATTTACAACAGTGCACCGTCTGTTTAGTGTCTATATCAGTGATCTAAATAGCGACAAGAAAGCACCAATAGCCTTCGCAGACGATCTATTAATATATGCAAAAGACCTTCAAAAATCAAAACACATCTACAAAAACTATTCAATAAGGTATAAGATTATCTCCACGCGTAGAAATGAAAAATAAATATCAAAAATGTGAAACCATACTATTCAGCCTATACACGAAAAAATTCCACAATAAAAAAAATGCTAAAAAATTCCACATATACGACAATAATGATTCCAATAACGAAATCCGCTATAAAGAAGTTGTTTCTTATTTAACCATGCATCTGAACTTTAGAGTAAATCACAACCAATACATCAAAGCACAAATAGAAACAGCGCAAAGGCATTTATTAGAAGATGAATACATCTTCTATTTAACATAAAAATTTTGTGCAAACTTTTAATTGACATACAATTGTACCATATGAATCAACATCAGTGCTAATAGAGAAGATGCGCTTATCAAATGAAAAGGCTTCAAAGGCTTAACAGATACAGGACAGTGTCAAATTACACGAAAGGAACCGCCTATAGATAACTCGTATTGAAACTAAAAAATCATTGGGCAAACATACCTAACATCTGCTCCAACAGCCTAATTTATCACTTGATTTCAACCCACAATATTGGAGAAAGATAAGACAGGATACACACCCCTAAAATCATTTATATACCTAGATAGCGTATCGTTTATCGAGAACAGTAACAACCAACCAATTATTTACCATAATAGGAAAAACTACAAAACTATATCATAATCATAATTTATCCTTCAACGACTGTGAAATCCGCTTTAAATATTAACAAACCACGACATAAAAGATGAACATAAAAATAACGTCAAAAAATAGTGACGGTTATGATAAAAAAAATAATTAAAGTTTAAATAAGAAGACCGAGACTGATTAACTAGTCATTGAATAAATTAGAAACAAATGTTGTCCTCTCCTCGATAGTATAGTGGTTAGTATCCCCGCCTGTCACGCGGGAGACCGGGGTTCGATTCCCCGTCGGGGAGTTTTAAATTTTTGTTTTATTTTATTATTATATTTTATCTTATTGCGTGCTATTTCTCTTTTTGCTCCGCAAGTTTTATTTTTGTTTTTAAAAAGTCACTTGTTTATTAGCTTAGGCTAGACTGCTTAGGCTAGTTATAAGACTGTACATAGTTTATAAACAGAAATTATCAAATAAAGAGCATTATCTATTTATAAGCTATACATATTCAGATTTCTTTTATTTTCATATAAACACATATATATGTACATAACATGTACATGTACATATACATAGCAGTTAATTATAAGATGTATATTAATTATACAATACTTAATTGTACATTAATTTAATGCGCAATAGAAATATTAATTATATTTAATATAATGTATGACAATGTATGATATTTTCATCTATTGTCTTTTCTTTTTCTTTTTCTTTTCTTCTCTTAGTGATGAATGACAAAAACCAGATAATTTGTTTGAACATTTGCAGTGTTATATTTTTTTGTACTTACTATTCGCATATATAATGTCCTGTGCCATTTTTATAACGTAATAAAGTTACTCTAGTTTATCTCTGTATAAGTACTCTATTATATTTTATTCAGTGGTTTTAAAATAAATGACAAGATGTTGTGCAAAATCGGTGTATATTAAATTTTTTTTTTTTTTTTTTTTTAACGTTTTATTCGTGCCAGTATAGAGTGCATGACAATAATCATAACGTACAAAAGATTATAAATAATTACTATTTCCTTCTTAGACTAAAGGCTCCATCCCTGGAGCACGCACAGTCTTAAGTTGAAGGTTACATTTCTGCACTTATTGCTACATGA